>NW_006400509.1:11875-22603 GCF_000299155.1 Elephantulus edwardii | reverse complement strand
GTTGCCATTTGCTTGGTATATTTTGTCCCATCCTTTAATTTTTAGTCTTTTTTTATCTACATTTTTCAGATGTGTCTCTTGTAGGCAACATATTGATGGATCTTGTTTTTTTATCCAATCTGCTACTCTTTTTCTCTTCACTGATGCATTTAAACCATTAACGTTCAGTGAAGTTATTGAATGGTAGGGTTTTATTGCTGTCATTTTGTTCAATTCTTTTTGGTGTTGTTGCTAAGCTACTTTGGTACATCCTGTTTTCTGTGGCATCTCTGTTTCAAGGACGTTTCTCAGTGTTTCCTGTAAGGCTGGGCTTGTTTTTACGAACTCCTTTAGGTTCTGTATTTCTGGGAATAATTTGATCTCTCCTTCATACCTGATCGATAGTTTTGCTGGGCACAGTATTCTTGGTTGAAAGTTGTTCCGGTTTCTTTTGGAATGGAAAGAAACTCCGAATAAGCAAAGCACACGTTAAAAATAGAAAAAAGGTAGGAGACATCTTACTCCTTGATTTCAAATCCTACTACACTGTCGTGGTGGTTAAGACAGCATGGTACTGGTACAATGACAGACACATAGATCAATGGAATCTAATTGAGAACCTGGAAATCAGCCCATCTACCTATCGTCAACTGATTTTTGACAAGGAGATGAAATCAGTCAAGTGGAGAAAAGACAGTCTTTATAACAAATGGTGTTGGCAAAATTGGAAAACTATCTGCAGAAAACTCAAGCACGATCTGCACCTCACTCCATATATGAAATCCAACTCTAGATGGATCATGGACCTAGGACTAAAACCAAGGACTATAAACTTCATTAAAGAAAAGCTTGGAAGAACTCTAGTAGTTCTAATCCACAACATGAACAGTCTTCCCAGTATCCTGATAAATCTACAAACAGGAGAAGAGAAAATAGATGAATGGGACCTTCTAAGAATCAAATCCCTATGCACATCCAAAATCTTGTACCACAGGGTAAAAAGGGAAGTCACCGACTGGGAAAATGTGTTTGGTAATGACATGTCAGATAAGGGACTTATGTCTAGAATTAGGAAAATACTTGAGCACCACAACAAGATAAAGGTAAACAATCCAATTGACGAATGGGCACAGAATAGGAACAGACACTTCACCAAAGAAGACATTCAGGTGGCCAACAAGCACATGAAGAAATGTTCAAAATCCCTGGCACTAAGAGAGATGCAAATCAAAACAGCTATGAAATATCCTCTCACCTCAGTCAGAATAGCAAAATTTAACAGAACAGCAAGCAACAAATTCTGGCGAGGTTGTGGAGAAAATGGAACCCTTATTTACTGTTGGTGGAAGTGTAAAATGATGCATCCACTGTGGAAAGCAGTGTGGCGCTCTATCAAAAAGTTGTAAATAGAGATACCATTAGACCCAGCAATTCCACCACTGGGAGTAAACCCCAAAGAGACCATAACTGCCACCCATACAGATATGTGTACACCCATGTTTATCATGGCTTTGTTGACTATAGGAAGGAGTTGGAAACAACCTAAGTGCCCATCAACAAATGAATGGCTGGAGAAGCTGTGGTATATTCACACAATGGAATACTATGCTGCATTGAAAAACAAGGAACTCATGCAATATTATTCAAAATGGGTGACCCTGGAGGACATTATGCTGAGTGTAATATCTCAATCACAAAAGGACATATACTGCATAGCACCACTGTTGTACAATGGGACTGACATTGGTGTTGGGGGGAGACTGAGAAAGATGAGATAAATAATGTATATTGCATTGAAACAGATGAGAGAGAAAACTTTTTAAAAGGGATATGCGATTAGGTATTATTGTCATGACAGGAGTACAGAATGAAGGCTGTATAAGGGAGTGGACTTGGGGGGAGGGATTTCATAACAATGAAAGAATTTTTCTTTTACTTTTCAAAGAGAAGAGCGAATTGGGGGGAGGGAAGGGTCGGCAGGAAGAAAAGTGCAACAATGAATGGTAATTCTCAGTGTCTGTAAACTTTTATAAAAATTAATAATAAAAAAGAAAGTTAATAAAAGAAATTCAGGCAGAAATAAATAGAAAACAGAAAAACAATTGAAACCATCAAGAAAACCAGGAGTTTGTATTTTAATTTCTTAAAACAAAAGGATAATGTAGTTTTAATTTTGTTGTGTAACATGCTAGCATTTCTAAGCTTACAATGTTTACAGTCCTTTAAATTTGAATTAAAAGTTTTATCTTAACACAATTCTAAGATTTTGAATAACAAATTTAAGGTTACAGAAAAAGCAGTACTGAAAAATAAGTCAATCAACAGTCTTGGGTGACCTCAGTATGTCACTTGTTCCAAAACCTTACTTAATGGCTGTCTTGGAAATATTTTCCAAATTGCATATATAGAAATCTAGCAAGTGCTGTTATTTTGTACTGGTAAATCCTACAGAAAGTCTTCAGATAGCTTATACTTCATCCCACCCTCCTAGCTATCTCCCTACTTCTGGTCTTCAGAGACTACTTTTTGCATCTAGTACTTGTAGCATTAAGCATAGAGAGACTGGCATGGGATGAATGAACATTTGAGTGCCAGATAGACAGAAATAGGTTCACCCTACCATAGATTGAGATTTGATGCAAAGATTAGGGGAGACTAGAGTTGAGGAAGTAGTGCAGGATATGAGAGAGTATTAATATTCAATGTCCATGGTTTTAATATTCAACATCCATCGTTTCCTCACTGAGCACAGGAACCAAATGTTCAAAGGTTACATTAGATTAGATCAAATCTTGTGCAGCACATTCATGGGTTCTACAGTCAAGTATCAGAAGATGCAGGAGTTTAGGTTGGACAGGCTATTCTGGGTGTATTGCTGATTCCCACTGGATTCTCCCAAGGTCTCTGATCCACCTTGAGTTGATTTTTATGTATGGTGTAAGATGTGGATCCGGTTTCAGCTTTCTACAGGTCCAGTTTTTCTAGCACCATTTGTTGAAGAGGTTATCATTTCCCCACTTGATAGGTTGTATATATTTCCTTGTTGAAGATCAGTTGACCATAGATAGATGAGTCCATTTCTGCATTCTCAATTCTGTTCCATTGGTCTATGTGCCTGTCACTGTACCAGTACCATGCTGATTTGGTTACTACTGCTGTGTGGTTTTGAGGTCAAGGAGTGCTATACCTCCCACTTCATTTTGGTTTTTCAGAAGTACTTTGCTTATTCTGGATCTCTTTCCTCTCCAGATAAACTTGACAATTCCCCTTTTGATTGCCTTGAATAATTAATTCGGTATCTATATTGGGGTTGTGTTAAACGTGTAGATTGCTTTTGCTAGTATTGTAATTTTCACAATATTTAGTATTCCTATCCACGAACAGAGCACATTTTCCCATTTCTTCAGGTCTTTTATTGTCTTTTGTAAAAATTTTCTGTAGTTTTCTTTGAATAGGTCTCTCATTAGGTTCGTTCCCAAGTACCTCCGTTATGGTTGGCTATTGTAAATGGCAATGCTCTCTTGCTTTCCTTTTCTAAGTTCTTTGTTACTATATTGGAATCCTACTGATTTTTTAATATTGATCTTTTATCCTGCTACTCTGCTAAATTGATCTACCAGCTCACAAGAGACAAACTGGGACCAAGCTAAGAAGGCCTAGTCTACGGCATAAAAGGGCTGCCAAACACAGCCATAAATACACAATCTGAAGAGGAAAAATTAATGAAAGGGCCTTCTAAAGATTAAATCTCTGTGCTCATCAAAACCTTTTTCCAACAGGGTGAAAAGAACTACTGACTGGGTACAAACATTTGACAATACAGTCTTAGACAAAGGTCTCATAACGTAAGTTTACAGAATCCTACAGGGCCTTCAGAAGAAAAAAACCTGATAAACAATTAAAAAATGGGCAAAAGACACGGAAAGACTTTTTACAGAAAGGGACATTCAGATGGGCAACAGACACATGAAGAAATGTTACAAATCACTGACAATAAGAGATATGTACATCTAAACCACAATGAAATACCATCTTATCCCAGTAGCATTGGCAAAATTTAGCAGAGCATGAAGTAATAAATGTTAGAGATGATATGGCAAAACAGAAACTCTTATACATTGCTGGTGGGATTGTAATATAGTACAACCACTCTGGAAGGCAGTTTGGAGTTTTCTCCAAATGTTGGACATAGAAATTCCATATGACCCAGCTATTCCACTGTTTGGAATATACCCTGAGAAAATGAGAACCAAGGCACAGAGACTTGTACACCAATGTTCATAGCAGCATTATTGAGAAGGAGCATACAGGAGCAATGAATTTATAAATTACTACCTAACATGGGAGGGACTGGAAAGCACTATGCTAAGTGAAGTAACTGTCTCATAAAAACAAATACTGTATAGGAGCATTCATGTAGAGTATGTAGAAGGATCCATTGAGGGGGGTGGTAAACATAGAGTCACACAGTTTGATGGGTGGAGGGAGGGATTGGTAAAGGAAAAGGGAATGGTCCAGTGTGAAAAACAATGCTATGAACTTTATATGTAAACCAGTATAAAATTATTATCTAACTTGAGAGGGACTGAAGAGTATTATGCTGAGTGAACTAACTCAGTCCCATAAGGACAAATACTGTACAAAACCATTATTGTAAAATGATGATGAGGATCCAAGCAGGAGGGGAGTGTGGAAAACTGATGGATAAGGAGGTGCAAGGGGGCATTAATCATGGAGTAGTACAATTTGATGTGAGGTGAGGGAAATGGGAAGGATCTGGTGTGAAAAGCAATGTATCTGAATTTTGTAAATAAACTAGTATGTTGTTAGTGGTGGTTGCCATCAAGTTGAGCACAACTCATAGCAACCCTATGAACTTTTCTATAACTATCATTTAAGAAAGCTTATAGAGTTTCCAGAGCCATGTTGTTTAGGAATTGGATTCCACTCCTGCTTCTAAATATATACTAGTATAAAAAAAAATAGGATTCTCTCACTGAGTCCATCCCTCCAGATTTCTGGCTCTGGAGACTTTGTATGTATACAGTTATTCCTTGCTTCTCTCCCTCCACCACCTCTTTTCCCCCCTTCATAACTTTCTTCCTTCCCATGTCTCTATCTTAGCTGCCAAATGATTTCTCCACACCAGTCCTCTTGGGTGGCTTGACCCATCCCTGGGCCAGGATAGAATGGTAAGAAATGGGGCACTTGTCAGAAAATCTCTGCAGCTTCATGTAGATCCATGACAATTACAAACTACAGAGAAACCGGGTCAGAAAGTTCTTGGCCAGGATTCAAGCCCTTACTCTCATCTCAAGGTCATTTTCCAAGTCGCAGCAAATAAGCACATAGTGAACGAAAGTGAACAAAAACCAAAAACCCCAAAATAGAGCCAATCTTTACCCTACCGTTCAGTAGGAGTTCCCTGCCTCCCCATGTCCTTTCCTTATGCTCTAAAGACTCCAGCAAGCTTTGACATGTTAGTCTTTCTTAGGAAAAGTTAGCAGTCTGGCTAAAGACCTGTAAGTGACTTCTAGACACAGGCTGCTATTCTGAGACACACTAAATCTTTCTCTTGAAGGAGGGTTCATGGTCTGGTGATTTGGACCTGTTTGATCCTTGCCCATAAACAGAGACCCTGGGCTTCTTCCAGGGACATTCCGATTGCCTACAACCGCCCAAATGCCTCCCTCTCCAGGCAGCCATCTGTGGGAGAGCGGGAGAAAGAAGGAGGGAGCAAGACTGACCTGAGATGCCGCCCCCCACCACGATCACGTCGCACTTGCAGCTCATAGTGCTTGCTGAGTTATGGGTCACCTTTGCACCAATTTCTCTGGTCTTAGTCTAGCCCCGCCCACTTGTCCCTGCACTGAGCCTCTCTAAAGTGGTGGCTTGGAGCCAAGAACACCAGGAAGTTGAGCTCCGCCAGCCAACCATAAGCAACCCTGGCTGGAAGATCAGCCACCACCTCCAACTGGCCTCCTTCCAAGTCTAGTGGTGGGGGTTGGGAGGTAAGTACAAGGGCAAAGAGATTGATTGTCTGGGACCCAAAGGAGATCTGCCTGGGACTACTGGTTTGCTCACAAAATTCGTGCACATTGTGATTCACACTATTCCTCATCCATACTGTGTTTTCATACAATTATTCCCATGCATTATGTTTTATAAAATCAATAACCATTGGACCCTGCCCATCATTACCCAATTTTTTCAGGTCCCTGTTGGATCCTTCCCATTTCCTTCACCCTCCCCTCCATCCATCAAACAAACTGTGTAACCCTGTGGTTTTCTTACTGCACTGTGAAACTTGGGCATGAGAAGAGTAGCAGATTGGGGGGCTTTCCTCCAGTTCCCCCAGTTATGCCCAGGTGTAGACCAATAATGATGATTTTATTGTTGTGTGCCCTTCCAGTGAATCAATATTCTCCAGATAGGATGGAATAGAACTGCCCCACAGGGTATCAGAGGCTGTAGTCCAAAGAGAAGGAAACTGCTAGATCTTTCTTCTCTGACTCGTGAAGTCAGAACCACCAACCTTTTACTGAGTGCATAGTGGATTGGGAAAGCAAATTTTTTGGTTAGCTGTCCAACACAATACATTAAGTCACCAGGAATGACCATAATAAACACTAACCACTTCTTTTTAATTTTATTTTAATAATTTTAATGAACATTTTGGATTTCCATACATTCATTGCTGTACTTTTCTCCCTGCCCAGCCTTCCCCCTGCCCCAGTTCACTCCTCTCTTTGAAAAGTAAAGAAAAATTCCTTTATTGGTATACAATCCCAATGCACCCCCCCCACCCGACCCGAGTGCACTTCGCTATGCAACCTTAATTCTAGACTTTTGTGATAACGATAATACCCTACCATATATCACTTTTAAAATGTTCTCTACCCCATCTGTTTCAATGCAGTATACATAATCAGTCGAGTTTTTCTCAGTCTTACCCCAACCCTGATGACAATCCCATTCTACAACAGTGACACCATGCAGTATTTGTCCTTTTGTGACTGAGACAATTGACTCAGCATAATGTCTTCCAGGGTCACCCAATTTGAATAATATTGCATGAGTTCCTTGTTTTTCAACGGAGCATAGTATTCCATTGTGTGAATATATTCAGCTTCTTCATCCATTCGTTTGTTGATGGGCACTAGGGTTGATTCCAACTCCTTATTATTGTGAACAAAGCCACGACAAACATGGGTGTGCATATATGTGCTTAGATGATGGTTATGGTCTCTTTATGATATATTACCAGAAGTGGAATTGCTGGGTCAAATGGTATCTCTATTTGCCACTTTTTGATAAAGTATCATACCACCTTGCACAGTGGTTGCACCATTTTGCACTCCCACCAACAGTAAATAAGGGTTCCAGTTTCCCCACAACCTCACCAGAATTTGTTGCTTGCTGTTCTGTTAAATTTTGCTATTCTGACTGGGGTGAGATGATATTTCATAGCTGTTTTGATTTGTGTCTCTCTTAGTGCCAGGGATTTTGAACATTTCTTCATGTGCTTGTTGGCCACCTGAGTGTCTTCTTTGGTGAAGTGTCTGTTCCTATTCTGTGCCCATTTGTCAATTGGATTGTTTACCTTTATCTTGTTGTGGTGCTCAAGTATTTTCCTAATTCTAGACATAAGTCCCTTATCTGACATGTCATTACCAAACACATTTTCCCAGTCGGTGGCTTCCCTTTTTACCCTGTTGTAGAAGTTTTTGGATGTGCATAGGGATTTGATTCTTAGAAGGTCCCATTTATCTATTTTCTCTTCTGCTTGTACATTTATCAGGATACTGGGAAGACTGTTTATGTTGTGGATTAGAACTACTAGAGCTCTTCCAAGCTTTTCTTTAATGAAGTTTATAGTCCTTGGTTTTAGTTCTGGGTCCATGATCCATCTAGAGTTGGATTTCATATATGGAGTGAGGTGCAGATCGTGCTTGAGTTTTCTGCAGATAGTTTTCCAATTTTGCCAACACCATTTGTTATAAAGACTGTCTTTTCTCCACTTGACTGATTTCATCTCCTTGTCAAAAATCAGTTGACGATAGGTAGATGGGCTGATTTCCAGGTTCTCAATTAGATTCCATTGATCTATGTGTCTGTCATTGTACCAGTACCATGCTGTCTTAACCACCACGACAGTGTAGTAGGATTTGAAATCAAGGAGTAAGATGTCTCCTACCTTTTTTCTATTTTTAACGTGTGCTTTGCTTCTTCGGAGTTTCTTTCCATTCCACAAGAAACTGGAGCTTGCCTTTTCCATCTCATTGAAGAATGGGATTGGTATTTGTACTGGGATTGCACTGAACGTGTAAATTACCTTTGGTAGTATTGCTGTTTTCAGAATATTGAGCCTTCCTATCCATGAACAATGGATAATCTTCCACTTCTCCAGCTGTATTTTGTTTCTTGTAGTAATGTTTTGTAATTTTCTTTGAATAGATTCTTTGTGCTTCTGATTAAATTTACTCCCAAGTATTTAATCTTGTGATTAGCTGTTGTGAAGGGTATTGTTTTTCTTAGTTCTGCCTCTGTATTCTGTTTGTCTCTGTAGAGAAATCCAACTTATTTTTATCCTGCTAGTTCGTTGAATTGGTCAACTATGTCCAATAGTTTTCGTGCTGAGTTTTTAGGATTTTTAATGTATATTGTCAAATCATCTGCATATAGAGAGAATTTTACCTCCTCTTTGCCAAGTTGGATACCTCTTATTTCCTTCTCTTGTCTTATTGCTATCTTTAAGACTTCCAATACAATATTGAATAAGAGAGGTAATAATGGGCATCCTTGCTTAGTTCCTGTTCTTAAAGGGAATGCCTTTAACCTCTCTCCATAAAGAACAATGTTAGCTCTAGAGTTTGCATAAGTACTTATAACTATGTTGAAGAAATTATCCTCTAACCTTATTTTGTTCAGTGTTTTAATAAGGAAAGGGTGTTGGATTTTGTCAAGGGCCTTTTCTGCATCACTGGTACGATCATGTGGTTCTTTTTCATTGCTTTAGTGATGTGATGAATTACATTAATAGTTTTCCTTCTGTTGAACCATCCATGCATGTTGTTGTTGTTGTTGTTCTTAAGTGCCATCGAGTCACAGGCGACTCATGGCGACCCTATGAAGGAGACTCCTAGACGCTTGGGTGCCTTTCATCCTCTCTCCAGGAAGTCTGAACAAAAACAATGAAAGACTGGCTGGAGGGCCACAAACTAAAAGTCACCCACCTTTGTCTTGGTCACGCCGTTTTCTCTTCACTGGGCCAGCTTATTTCTCTCTCTCTCTGTTGATGTTATTTTTGTTAAGTGCCGTCGAGTCGCAGGCGACTCATAGCGACCCTATGAAGCAGAGTCCTCAACGCTTGGGTGCCTTTCAACCTCTCTCCAGGTTCATAGGGTTTCCAGAAGCAAGCTATTATGGAAGTGGATGCCACTTCTCCTTCCACGCTTGTTTAGTCGGGGAGCTCCACCCCACTCTCAGTCCACACTGGGTAGCCAACCATTAAGGCATTTGACACATCCGTGTAACAGTGTTCAGCATAACAGCAAGCACAAGTAACCTGCAGGAAGTTAACTTGTACACCAGGGCTATACGACCTAGAGGAATCTCTGAAAAAAAACAATGAAACGTTGGCCGGAGGGCCACAAACTAAAAGTCACCCACCTTTGTCTTGGTCATACCGTTTTCTCTTCACTGGGACAGCTGATCTCTCTCTCTCTCTCTCTCTCTCTCTCTCTCTCTCTCTCTCTCTCTCTCCTGATGTTATTGTTGTTAAGTGACGTCGAGTAGCAGGCGACTCATAGCGACCCTATGAAAAAGAGTCCTGGACGCTTGGGTGCATTTCGTCCTCTCTCTAGGTTCATAGGGTTTCCGGAGGCAAGGTATTATGGAAGCGTACGCCACTGCTACATCCACACTTGTTTAATCGGGGAGCTCCACCACACTCTCAGTCCGCACTGGATAGCCAACCATTAACGCATTTGACACTTCCGTGTCACAGTGTTTAGCCTCAGAGCAACCACAAGTGACCGCAGGTCGGCAACTTGCACACCAGGGCTATACAACCTAGAGGAATATCTGAACAAGAACAATGAAAGACTGGCCGGAGGGCCCTTTTGGGCTTGAAGCCACTGGTGCCTTCAACCCAAGGCCAAGCGTGGCTTACCTGGCTCTGGAGGCAGATTCGCCTTTCTCCAGAGACTGCCACAACACAACACGACTCCCACGTACACAGCATCATGCTCTCTGGCCAGAGGACCACAGCCACCCTGGGTGGGGCAAACCTGGGAGATTATGGCCTTCTCCTCCCTCCTCCTCTTGTCCTTTTGGGCTGTAAGCTGCTGGTGCCTTCAACCCAAGGCCAAGCGTGGCTTCCCTGGCTCTTGGAGGCAGAGTCGCCTTACTCCAGACACCGACACAGCACAACACAACTACCACATACACAGCATCATGCTTTCTGGCCAGAGGATCACAGCCACCCTAGGTGGGGCAAACCTGGGCGATTATGGCCGTCTCCTCCCTCATCCTCTTGCATACCTGTTATAAATCCAACTTGGTCATGGTGAATTATTTTTTTATGTACCATTGAATTCTATTGACCAACATTTTATTCAGGAGCCAAAATATGACTTTGATTTTATCCCACCTGAATTTCAGAATCATCTCAGGAACAGGTTTGAGGCCTTGAACACTAATGAGCGAAGACCATCTGAGTTGTGGGTGGATGTCAAATGTATCATC
>NW_006400509.1:9100-10765 GCF_000299155.1 Elephantulus edwardii | reverse complement strand
ATTGTGGCATCAGGATTGGTGGAAGATCTATTAACAATCTGCGTTATGCAGATGACACAACCCTGCTTGCTGAAACTGAGGAGGACCTGAAGTGCTTGCTACAGAGGGTCAAGGAGTGCAGCCTTCAGTGTGGACTGAGGCTCAATGTCAAAAAGACAAAGTTTCTCACCCCTTCACTAATTGCATCAGGATGGATGGCGAAGAGATTGAGAGTGTTCACAGCTTCAGTTTGCTCGGCTCCACAGTCAACACTCTTGGCACCAGCAGTCAGCAAATTAAAAAACGTATTGTGATGGGAAAGTCTGCGGTTAATGACCTCTCTAAAGTAATCAAGTGCAACAGTGTCTCTATGGAGACTAAGGTGCGCCTGATACAGGCCATGGTCTTTGCAATCACTTGTTATGAATCAGAGAGTTGGACAATGACTTGGGAGGACAGAAGGAGAATTGATGCCTTTGAGCTGTGGTGCTGGCAAAGAGTATTCCATGTACCATGGACTGCCAAGAAAACAAACAGATTCATCCTAGAGAGGGTTAAACCAAGTTACTCCTTGGAGGCAAGGATTCTGGGGCTTTGTCTGATATACTTCGGGCATGTTGCAAGGAGGGACAGGTCCTCGGAGAGGGACATCATGCTTGGGAGGGTGGAGGGAGAGTGCAAGAGGGGAAGACCCTCTATGAGATGGATTGATTCAGTGACTGCGGTAATTGTTATGGGTGTGTCAGAGGCAGTGAGATTGGCACAGGAAAGAGCAGGGTTTAGGGCTGTGGTACATAGGGGCGCTATTAGTCGCAAATGACTCCACGGCACATAACAATAACAACAATGTTCATGAGAGATATTGGCCTGTACTTTTCTATTTTGGTGGTGTTCTTTCCTGGCTTTGGTGTCAAGGATATGTTTGCTTTAGTGAATGAATCTGGGAGAGTTCCATGTTTCTCTATTTTCTGAAATAGTTTATGTAGAATTGGTGACAGTTCTTCAATTGTAAAACCATCTGGTCGAGGGCTTTTTTGGTCGCAAGATTTTTTATCACCTTTTCAATTTCTTTTTTTTAATGGGTCTGTTCAGATGTTCAATTTCAGTTTGTGTTAGTTTAGGTTAGATTTGTGGATATATAAATATTTGTTCATTTCCTCTAGGTTTTCATGTTTGAGTATAGCTTTTCGTAATAGTCCAATGTTAGCTATTTTATTTTGGTTGGTTCTGTTGTGATGTTGCCTGATTCATCTCTTATTCACATTATTTGTGTCTTTTTTTCCCCTTTTGTTAGTTTTGCTAGTGGTTTGTAGATTTTATTGACATTTTCAAAGAACCAACTCCTAGTCTTGTTCATAGTTTAAATTATTTTTCTGTTTTCTATTTCATTTATTTCTGCTCTAAGTGTTATCATTTCAGTTTTGCTAAAGGGTATAGGGTTTTCTTGTTTTTTTCAATTTGATAATAATATTGAGTTAGAGAGTCAATGGCCAATTTTCTTGTCTTTTGCTGTGTTTGCTTATTGCTACAAATTGACCTCTGATTACTACTTTGGCTGTTTCCCAGAGGTTTTGGTAAGTGGTGTTTTCATTGTCATTTGTTTCAAGAAACTTTTTAATTTCATTTTTTATTTCTTCTCGTACCCTGCCATGGAAAAGGCAAGGAAAAATGGGGTTGCCTTTATAG
>NW_006400509.1:6073-7441 GCF_000299155.1 Elephantulus edwardii | reverse complement strand
TTGTTCAACTTCCAAATGTATGGGGGTTTTTTTCTCCTTTGTCTTCTTATTATTAATTTCTAATTTTGCACCATTACAGTCTGAAAAGATACTTTGTATTATTTCTATGTTTATGAATTTACTGATGCTTCCCTTGTGTCCTAGAATGTTATCTATTCTGGAGAACGTTCTATGCACATTGGAAAAGGAGGTATACTGTGCTTTTTGGGGGTACAGTAGCCTATAAATATCTATGAGGTCAAGTTGTTTTAATGTGTGGTTTAATTCTTCAGTATCTTTGTTGAATTTGTTTCTGGTAGTTCTATTTTTTCTTGAGAGGGGTGTCTTGAAGTCTCCAAGTGCTAAAATTGTGTTGTCTATTTCCTTTTTCAGTTTTGTTAATGTTTGTTTTATGTATCTTGCAGGTCTTCCATCTAGTGCATAAATATGTATTATTGTTATGTCACCTTGTTCTATTGACCTTTTCAGCATTATGTAGTGACCTTCCTTGTCCTTTGTGATGGTTTTAAATAGACATTTATTTTATCAGATATTTATATTGCCATCTTGCTTTTTTCTGGTTGCCATTTGCTTGGTGTATTTTCCCCAACTCTTTTCTTTTTAGTCTGTCTTTATCTTCATTTTTCAGGTGTGTCTCTTGTAGACAACGTATCAATGGATTTTGGATTTTTTATCCAATCTGCTACTCTTTTTCTCTTCAGCGGTGCATTGAAACCATTCACATTCAGTGTGATTATTGAGAGACAAGGTTTTATTGCTATCATTGTGTTGAGTTATTTTTGGTGTTGTTGCTAGTTACTTTGGTCCATGCTGCTTTCTGTGGTACCTCTGTAAGAAGAACATCTCTGAGTCTTTCCTGGAATGCTGACCTTGTTTTTACAAACTCGCTTGGTTCTGCTTTTCTGGGAATATCTTGATCTCTCCTTCGTATTTGACGGATAATTTTGCTGGATACAGTATTCTTGGTTGACAGTTGTGTTCTTTGAGTGTTTTGTATCTGTCCTTCCACTCTCTTCCTGCTTGCATGGTTTCTGCTGAGAAATCAGCACTTAATCTTATCTGCTCTCCCTTGTAGGTTACTCTTTGTTTCTCCCTTGTTGCTTTTAGGATTCTCTCCTTATCTTTGGTTCTGACAAATTTAACTATGATATGACTTGATGTTTTTCTTTTGGGGTCTATTCTATATGGTGTTCACTGAGCTTTTTGAATATATATTCTCTCATTTTTCATTATGCCTGGGAAGTTTTCCTCTAGTAATTCTTCCACAACTTTTTTGGTGTCTTTACTTACTTCTTCCTGTTCTGGAATGCCAGTGATGCGCATGTTATTTCTCTTGATGGTGTCCCACATTATTCTTAGGTTTTCTTC
>NW_006400509.1:0-5793 GCF_000299155.1 Elephantulus edwardii | reverse complement strand
TTGAAAATATTCAATCATTGTTCTTTTAAATTCTGTGTCAGAAAGTGTCATCAGACTCTCTGGCTTCAGGAAATCCATTGATACGGTGTCACTCTTTGCAGGTGACATCTTGCTTTGTGCTTGTGTATTGTGTGGGACAGCTTGCTTTCTTCGAGACATTGATATGTTCTTGATCTGAGGACAATGCTCTAGAGATTAGTTGGGTAGCTACCCCACTTGTGTTTTTCTCTGAACTTCTGACTCCAGGGAAATGTCGGTTCAGAGCCTGTGAGAGCAGCCTCTTGCAGGTACGACAGGTCAAGGTGCATTGGATTAAAGGCAGGTCTATTAACCACACGTGTAGGCACAGGTGTGGAGCCATATGGGATGGGGCATGCACCAGGGTTGGGTGATCACAAAGGCAGGTCAACCCCTTAGGGGACTTCACTGAGACCTCAACGGTCTTGATGTGCTTACAATTGGGTTCTCTCTTCAAATTCCAACTGTCCGTCTCCCACTCAGCAGTCCCTGTACAGTGGCACTTATGCAGGTGCCCTTGTGCAGTTTTCCCTGCCCAAGCAGAGTCCTGGGTCCAACAGGACCCAACAAGACAACCTCAAATTCCCACCAACCCACTTGCCTCTGCCTGGTCTGCAGTGTCCACAAAAGTTCAGACAAATTACAACTGGCCTACTCGTTCCTGGGCAGTCAGCGTGGCCCAGGGGAGCTCATCCAAATTCCCACCACTGGACTCATCCTTGGGTACTCTCCCAGGTAATCGGTGGTGCCCAAGAAAACCCAATTAGGGATGCTACTAGCCTTTCTCGTGGCAGATCAGTCCCACAGCAGCTCGGTTGGTGGCTTTAGACAATGGCTGGATCTGTGGTGTGCCTTTTTTTTCTGATTAAAAATCCTACTGTCTAATGCTGTCTCTGTGCTGCATGAAGGTCTCTCCAGTGGCCTGGGGCACCGCCAGTAGTGCAGAGCTCTGGCGAGGCCACCAAGTGTGCTGGGGGTGCGGGGGCACAGGACAGTTACAGGGTGGTGTTTTGGGGATGCAGTGCTGTGGTGGGAGGTGGGGGTGCGGGTGCTGGGAGTAGGGGTTTTAGTCTGTTCCCAGATGTTCAGCTGCCAAGTCACCAGTCCTCAGCACTTCAGAGTGCTCTGCTGCATCACTGGAGTTTAACAACTTCTTCTAACCACCGCCAACACTTCTAACCATCAGGCAAAAAGTTCTGGGGACAGTAGTGTGTAACTTAATGTCTTTGACGTGCAGGTTTGCTCTGTCCCTGGAGTGAGACTAGCCAGCCTGGGTCTTAAGCCCCAAGGCAGCTGAGAAAGAAGGGGCCATGTTGTTCCTGGTTTGGCTGGCTCCTCCTCTTGGGAAGTTCTCCTTGCCAGAAGGAAGGAGCATGGTGGTGGGAGCGCAGGAATCGTGGCAAGCTTTTGGAGTCGACTGCTTTTCCGGGAATGGGTTTGACGTGCAGGTTTGCTCTGTCCCTGGAGTGAGGCTAGCCAGCCTGGGCCTAGGGTTTTTACCAGGAGGTGGCCTTAAGCCCAACGGGCCCTCAGGCCTACGGCACTGGTCTGTGCGTTGCTGTACAGAGGTAATTCGTGGTTGCTGTGATGCTAAAGACTGTGACAGTGATGTGCCAATCGTGGTAATGGGTACCCATGGTGGAGAGTGTTGGCTGGAGCCTCCCAACTAAATCAAGCCTGGAAGCAGGAGCGGCATCCACTTCCTAAATGTCTTGCCTCCGGAAACTCTGTACGAACAGTGCTCAGGCTGTTCATTCATAGGGTCGCTATGAGTCGTCTACGACTCGACGGCATCAAACAACAACAACCACCACCAACAGTTTGCTGGCTGGAGTTCATTAGTGGCTTTGTAGGAGAAAGATGAGCAATTTCCTCTCATCAAGATTTATTGCCTCATGGTGAGAATTATGAGTTAGAACTAATTCAAGAGTAGTGTTATTGGACTTGGATTTATGTTTGGATTACTGTGTGACAATCCATTTTACAGATGAGAATGTTATTAATAGGTGCTGTGGAGTCAAGTACATGTCATAGCAACTTTATAAACAACATATCTGAACTCCGTTCTATCCAGTGTCATCTTCATTATCTCTGACACACTTAAGCCCATACTTGTAGTCACTATTTCAATCCATCTCATTAGGATTTTTCTCTTTTGCTGATCCTCCACATTTCCAAGCATGATGTCTCTTTCCAAGATATAGCCTGTCCTAGAAACATGCAAAAAGAAATAATTAGCAAGTGGGGAAGGCGGTAAAAGAAGGCAGAAATAAATAAGACAGGAAGATCCTAACATCCATTTTGATCCAACAAATATTATTATTTACCTAGTTCACTTTACCCTTCTTCCAAACCATTTCCTTTTCTACCCCACCAGCCTTTATGACCACAATTTACTCTAACTTCCTGCTATGAAGTCTATTCTAACTCAGAATGATCTTTCATTGCATTTCTAAGGCTGTAAATCTTAATAGGAGGAAATGGCCCATGTTTCTCCTGCTGAACAGCTGGTGTATTAGAACCTCTGGAAATTCTCTGCCTTTTAGTTAGCAGGAAAATGCTGTGGACTCCGCCACCAGAATACAGCACCAAAAATACTCTAATGCCCTTAAATTATTCGAGGGTTGTCTTTCTTTTTGTTTTTTTTTAGATATTTTTTTAATTTTAGTTTTTAAAAACAATTTCCTTCCTCCCTGTATCCAACCCTCCCCAGTCCACTTTATGCACCTCTTATTCTGGATTGTTGTCATGCAAATAATACCTAATTGTATATTCCTCAATGATATCAGTATGGAGACTAAGGTGCACCTGATCCAGAACATAGTCTTTGCAATTAATTGTTATAAATCAGAAAGCTGAACAATGAGTAGGGATAACAGAAGAAGTGATGCCTTTGAGCTGTGGTGCTAGAGAAGAGTATTGAATATACCACGGACAAATAGGAGAAAAACAGGTTTTCCCCAGAGAGGGTGAAACCAGGGTGCTCCTTGGAGGCAAAGATTCTGAAGCGTCGTCTCACATACTTTGGACATGGTGCAAGGTGGGACCAGTCCTTGGAGAGGGAGGTCATGCTTGAGAGTGTGGAGGGACAGTGAAGGAAATGAAGACCCTCGATAAGATGGATTGATTCAGTGACTGGGTATTGGGGGTAGGTGTGTCAGAGATAATCATATTGGCACAGGATAAAGCAGGGTTTAGGACTGATTTACATAGGGTCACTATGAGTTGCAGGTGACTCAAGGGCACATAACCATAACAAACACACTCCATTTAAACAGTTCTTTCTCTCATCTATTTCAATGAAGTATATATTATTTATCTCCACTTTTCTTAGTTTCCTCCAACCCCATAAGTGGCGTTATGCAGTATTTGTCCTTTCTTTTTCTTTTCTTTTTTTTACTTTATTATTATTATTAATTTCAGTGAATATCTACAGAGATTTTGGAATTTCATGCATTCATTGTTGCAATTTTCTCCCCACCTACCTAACCCCACACCCACCCCCAGTTCGCTCCTATCCTTGAAAAGCAAAAGAAAAACTCCTTCATTGGTACACAATACCCCCACCCACACATCGTCACACCCACCCCAAGCATACTCCACTCTACAGCCCTCATTCCGGACTCTTATGATAATCATAATGCCCTAAAAGATATTCATTTTAAACTATTTTTCCCTCATCAGCTTCAATGCAGTAAACATAATTTATCCAGTTTTTCTCAGTTTTACCCCCATCCCAGTGTCAGCCTCATTTTACAACAGTGGCAGCATATAATATTTGTCCTTTTGTGTCACTCAGCATAATGTCCCCCAGATTTACCCATATTGAATAATATTGCATGAGTTCCTTGTTTTTCAATGCAGCGTAGTATTCCATTGTGTGAATATATCACAGCTTCTCTATCCATTCGTTTGTTGATGGGCACTTAGGTTGTTTCCAACTCCTTGCTATTGTGAACAAAGCCACAATAAACATGGGTGTGCATATATCTGCTTGGATGTCAGTTATGGTCTCTTTGGGGTATATTTCCAGTAGTGGAATTGCTGGGTCAAATGGTATTTCTATTTGCAGCTTTTTGAGAAAGTGCCATACTGCTTTCCACAGTGGTTTCACCATTTTACACTCCCACCAACAGTGAATCAGGGTTCCAGTTCCTCCACAACCTCGCCAGCATTTGTTGCTAGTTGTTCTGTTAAATTTTGCTATTCTTACTGGGATGAGATGATATCTCATAGTTGTCTTAATTTGTGTCTCTCTCAAGGCTAGGGAATTTGAACATTTCTTCATATGCTTGTTGGTCATCTAAATGTCTTCTTTGGTGAAGTGTCTGTTCATATCCTGTGCCCATTTTTCTATTGGATCATTTACACTTACGTGGTTGTGGTGCTCAAGTATTTTATAAATTCTAGATATAAATCAAATCCCTTATCTGACATGTCATTACCAAACACTTTTTCCCAGTCTGTGGCTTCCCTTTTTACCCTGTTGGAGAAGTTTTTGGATGTGCATAGGGATTTGATTCTTAGAAGGGGTCATTCATCTATTTTACATTCCCCTGGTTGGAAATTTTTCAGAGTATTTGGAAGACTCTTTATGTTGTGGATTAGGACTACTAAAGTTCGTCCACGCTTTTGTTGAATGAAGTTTAGAGTCCTTGGTTTTAGTCCTAGGTCCATGATCCACCTTTAGTTGGTTTTTGTATATGGAGTGAGGTGTGGATCTTGTTTAATTTTTCTGCAAATAGTTTTCCAATTTGGCCAACACCATTTGTTTAAAAGGCTGTAATTTCCCTACCTAACTGATTTTATCTCTTTTTCAAAAATCAGTTGACCATAAATAGATGGGCTGATTTCCGAGTTGTCAATTCTAATCCATTGATGTCTGTCATTGTACCAGGAACATACTGTCTTAACTACCACGGCAGGGTAGTAGGATTTTAATTCAGGGAGAGAGATGCCTCCCCCCTTTTTTCTCTTTTTAAAGAGTGCTTTACTTATTCAGGGTTTCTTTCCATTCCAAATGAAGCTGGTGATTGCCTTTTCCAACTCTTTGAAGAATGGGATTGGTATTTGTATTGGGATCGCATTGAACGTGTAAATTGCCTTTGGTAGTATTGCCATTTTGACAATATTAAGTCTTCCTATCCACGAGCAAGGGATATTCTTCCACTTCTCCAGGTCTCTTTTGCTTCTTGTAGTAATGTTTTGTAATTTTCTTTGAATATATCCTTTGTGCTTCTAGTTATATTTACTCCCAAATATTTTATCTTGTGATTAACTATTGTGAAGGGTATTGTTTTTCTTAGCTCCAGCTCTGTATGCTCTTTGTCACTGTAGAGAAATCCAATTGATATTTGTATGTTAATCTTGTATCCTGCTACTTTGCTGAATTGGTTAACTTAGGGTTTTCCAAGTATACTATCATGTCATCTGCATTGTTGTTGTTGTTATGTGCCGTCGAGTCGTTTGTGACTCATAGCGACCCTAAGCACAAGAGCTCTAAACCCTGCTCTATCCTGTGCCAACCGCACTGCCTCTGACACACCCATTCCAATTACCCCAGTCACCGAGTCAATCCATATCATAGAGGGTCTTCCCCTCCTGCGCTATCCCTCCACCCTCCCAAGCATGATGTCTCTCTCCAAGGACCCGTCCCTCCTGGCAACATGTCCAAAATATGTCAGACGAAGCCCCAGAATCCTTGCCTCCAAGGAGTAGCTTGGTTTAATCCTCTCCAAGATGAATCTGTTTGTTTTCTGGCAGTCCATGGTACAT
>NW_006400508.1:28883-29485 GCF_000299155.1 Elephantulus edwardii | reverse complement strand
CATGATTAAAGTCCACCAGTTGCTACAAGGCACAATAATGGGCTATCCTTGCAGAGAGACTGGTGGACTGTGGCTATATGCAGATGAAATGATAGCGTACACAGAAAAGCCCAAGGACCCAATTAAAAAAAACAACAAACTGTTACAGCTGATAAATGAAATTAGTAGATAGGCAAGATACAATATCAATATACAAGTCAGTGAAATTTCTCTAATGTAACAAAGAAAACAGAAAGGAAGAAAATAAGAAAGCATTTATAATAACCAACCACAAATTGAGATATTTTGAAAAACAAGAATAAGTGGGAGGCATACCCTTCCCTGATGTCAAAACCTACTACAAAGCAGTAATAACTAAAACAGCATGATACTAGTACCGTAACAGGCACACAGACCAATGGAATAGAATCGAGAACCCAGCATTAGTCACCATCTAAAGGGCATGGCAACAGCCCAAATGTCCCACCACAACTGAATGGAATACGACACAATATTCACACGATGGAATAAGACATTAAGTAACGACAATCTTGAAAATGACTACACAGCTTGGGAGGGACCAGAGAGCATTACATTGAGTAAACTCAGTCTCACAAGGAAAC
>NW_006400508.1:26256-28578 GCF_000299155.1 Elephantulus edwardii | reverse complement strand
AGAGTGAAACACAATGTATAAAAACTTTGTAAGCAAACTAATATAAAATAAAAATTTATTTTATGTATTTATTTTTAAAAAGAATGGGCTATTGTCTCCTGTGTGATTTAAAGCCTCTGAGCTAGTTCTGACGCGATGGCACACACCACCATCACCACCATCCATGTACTCTAGAAACACCATAAAGGAAGTCAAGGTCCAGGACACTTTCCCCTCCCTGCTGTAACACTAAGTCTCACTAAGGCCGTGTCATGATGGATGGAGAGGAGACTGAAAGTGTCAACAGCTTCATCTTGCTTGGATTCACAGTTAACACTCTTAGTACCAGCAGTCAGGAAATAAGGAAAATCTGCAGTTAGAAACCTCTCCAAATTATTGAGGAGCAATGATGTCAGTTTGAGGACTAAGGTGCATCTTATTCAGGCCATGGTCTTTCTGATCATTTGCTATGCATTTGAGAGCTGGACAGTGAAAAAGGATGATAGCAGAATTGATGCCATCGAGCTGTGTGGCATTGGAGAAGAGCATGGAATATCCCACTGATGGCCAAGAGAACAAACAGCTATGCCTTGGATAAGGTGCAACCAGAGTGCTCTTTGGAGTCAAGAATGAGGAGGCTTCGCCTCACGTAATTTGGACATGTTGCTAGGAGGTGTTACTCCTTGGAGAATGATATGATGCTGGGAGGGGAGGTGAGTCGGCAAAAGAGAGGAAGACCCGCAACCAGGTAGACTGACACAGTGACTGCTGTGATGGGCATGTGAGGATGGCACAGGACAGGACAGGGTTCAGACCTTTTGTTCACAGGGTCGCTTTAAGTCATACTTGATGGCTCCAAACAACAAGAGCACACATTTAGGGAGATCTGGTAGCCTAGTGCTAAGGAGTTGAGATGTCAATTCAAAGGCACACAGTTCAAATCCATCAACTGTTCTGCAAAAGAAAGATAGGCACTCTCCTCTCGTGTAATTTACTGCCTCTGAGAATGAGACGGAAGGTCAGCTATGGCTTGGTTCTGACACACTAGTACATAAAAGTAACAACAAACATATACTCTAAGTCTCACCAAATATGCACTCAACAGCATGTGTCACCACTACCACACATTTACTCCAGAAATACAAGGTGCACCACACATGTACATTGAGTAAATAATAACATAGTCTCACAAAATATCCCGCCTTACACACATTTATTCCAGAAATACAATGCACATGGCACATGTACTTTCGAGTAGTCTCACTAAATATCCCACCTTACACACATTTACTCTGGAAACACGATGTGAATGACGTCCCAGTCCAGAGCACACACGGATGTACTCCATAGACAAAGACTGGACAGCCATCTATGGGGTACACTTTTCCATTCTTCATTTCAGAAGACCACTGATACAATGACGAGTTCTAGAAAATGCCTGAAACATAGTTTTATGAAACAAGTACGTTCAGCAGCGAGAAGGTATGAGAATGCTGTCTAGTATTTTGCAATTTGGAAAATTCATTATTCTGTGATATAAAATTACCAGTACAAGCAAGGACTTGGGTAAACTGTAAGATGAATGTCAACCAGAGCTGAAAACAAACCTCTCTATCAGGTCAAAGTGTTCAGATGATGTGGGATATACTGATTCTTGGGCTCTGGATGAGTGTCTTTAACAGGAAGGCATTACATCTTGAGATTTCTTCTAAGTCTATGTAGTCGCCATTTAATAGCTCCAATTACAAAGCAGTTACTTGAATTTTAAAATAGGTATGAATTGACACGTAAAAATACTCCTGAATCCCCCAATTTCAATATTAAGCTCTTTTATTTAAGTCCTGTTGGTGTAGTGGCTAAATCTTTCTCCTACCAACCAAAAAGTCAGCAGTTTGAACCTATTAACTACACTGAAAGAAAGATGCAGCAGTCTGTTCCCATAAAGCTTAGAGCCCTGGAAACCCAGGACCTTAGAAACCCAGGAGAAAGCTCTACTCTATTTAGTAGAGTCACTTTTGAGTCCAAACAGAATAGAGCAGCTTTGGTGGCATGTTTTTAACAACATAAATCAATCTAATATTTCCTTTTCAGATATTAAAAAAAGAGTATTTTTGTACCCTGGTAGAACTTCTTTCAAATTATAAAAATTGTATCTTAACAGGGAACACTGCATGGTTCAAAATTGGGAAGGCCGTACGCCAGGGATGCATCCTATCTCCATACCTTTTCAACCTATATGTAGAACAGATTATCCGGGAGGTGGGGCTCTATGAGGAGAAATGTGGGGTCAAGATTGGTGGACAATTTATCAACAATCTGCGTTATGCGGATGACACAACCCTG
>NW_006400508.1:24382-25586 GCF_000299155.1 Elephantulus edwardii | reverse complement strand
TACATAGGGTCGCTATGAGTCGCAGGCGACTTGACGGTACATAACAATAACAACAACAACAACAACAACAACAACAACAACAACAACAACCTTAACAAGTAACCAAGCCACTAGAAGAGTTATAATACAACCCCAGTAGCTAGAAGCTTGCACTGCATTCCCTAAGCCACAGGGTTCGAGGCCACCGGCTGCTGTGCAGAAGGAAGGGCAATCTCCTCCTGTGTGATTAACTGTCTCTGAAAACCCACAGAGGGTAAGCTATGGGTAGGTTCTGACTCAACAGTACACAACAACAATAGAAATATAGACTAATGCCAAAAACAAAGTCATAACTGAATATGCAATTTTTAACATTTTATGTTGTAATGTGCCATCAAGTTGCTTGTGACTCATGGCAACACTACATACAACAGCTCTGAACTCTGCTCTCTCTTAAGCCAAACTTAATATCTGTCTGACACACCTACCCTTGTTACACCATCTCATCGAGGGTCTTCCTCTCTTGCACAGCAAAGCAAAACTAAAATAGAAACTGTGTCCAATGGCTTTTTCATGGCTGTTCATGGTTATACACACACACATGTGCACACAATCAGCTTGAAAAGTGGTAGCTACTGCTGTGAAATCTGCAGTACATCAGGATCTCAGGAAAGAGTGATTTGTGCATCAAAATCTGATCGGGGTAGATTTTAGAAATTAAAGAGCTCCATTTAATTCCTTTTTTCAGATAAAATTAATTTGTACAACTGATTACATTAACTAGGCTGCTACCTGATGAGAAACTATCAGACATGGACTAACTGGACCCTGTTTAAAACAGTGGATCAAGCACACACCGTAAGAAATGCACACACCATAAGGAATAGCTGGACATTGTTTAAAACAGTGGATCTATCACACCCTTCATCTCACATATTTTGAGCATGTTGTTAGAAGAGGTTATTCCTTAAAAAGGGACATCATGCTTGGAAAGGTGGGTGGATCAGTGAGCAAAAGGAAAACCTTCAATGAGATGGACTGACACAGTACAGCAACAATGGGTTCAAGTGTGTCAGAGATTGTGAGGATGGCACAGGATAGGACAGGGTTCAGATCTGTTGTCCACCGGGTCACTACGAGTCGCCCTATGACTCAACGGTACCTAACAACAACCTGAGACGTTTACTAAAAATGAGAAGAATTTAAAAGGGCTTAATTTTATTAA
>NW_006400508.1:22826-24222 GCF_000299155.1 Elephantulus edwardii | reverse complement strand
CAAAAGTTTGCAGAATAGTTGGATTTTCATTCAATCATTGTTGGACATTCTCCTACCTCCCCACCTCCCCAGTACTTTTTTTAAAAAATTTTTACTTTATTATTTTTGTGTGAGTGTACTGTCAAATTAGATCTGACTGGTACAGGAGGAGATTGTCCCTCCTTCCCCTGCAGAGCATCTGGTGGATTTGAACCATGCACCTCTGGCACTGTAGTTGCAGCTCCTTACCACTAGGCCACCAGAGCTCCCCTTCAAAAGTACTTTTGTTGGGAAATAAAAAGGGGGGGAAATGAGAAACAGAGATGCTAAGATTACCATCTGAAAAAGAAACTAATTTGCAAGATTTAAAATTTCAAGAGTAATTGAAGGACTGGAGAAAAATGTGCAACAATATATGAATTAAACGCCCTCAAAAAAATGGGAAGACCTAAAACTAGTTGCTTAACTAGGCTGAAGGTAGGAGAAGTGTGATTTAACTAAATCTTCATTTAGCAGCAAGAAACAGAAGCCCCAAATGAATAAAAATGGACTTTCATATCAGCAAATACATAGGCAGGTCCCATGCCAACACCTGAAACAACTCAGAAAGGCTTCTCTCAAAGGGGTTAGGGGCGAGGAGCACAACACTACTGCTCTGTTACTTTGAAGGTCTTCTGTACTAGTTCATTTTCCTCCTCAGTTGTTAACATGCACGTAATAACATTAGCTAATTTAAAAAGCTCTCTATTTTTTAAATGAATCAGTTATGTGCATTTGACTGTGCGGATCACAACAAACTTTGTCTAACTCTGAAAAGAATGGGAATCCCAAAACACCTGATTGTGCTTATGTGAAACCTATACTTGGACCAGGAGGTGGTTGTCAGAACAGAGCAAGGAAACACTGCATGGTTCAAAATCGGGAAGGATGTCCGCCAGGGATGTGCCCTATCTCCATACCTTTTCAATTTATTTGCAGAACAGATCATTTAGGAGGCTGGGCTATATGAGGAGGAATGTGGCATCAGGGTTGGAGGAAGACTCATCAACAACCTGCATTATGCAGATAACAAACTTGTTTATTACTGAAACTGAGGAGGACCTGAAGTGCTGGCTGCAGAAAGTCAAGGACTGCAGTCTTCAATATGGATTGAAGCTTGACATCAAGAAAACAAAGATTCTCACCACTGGGCTAAATGGCAGCATTATGATAGATGGTGAAGGGATAAAATTGTTAACAGCTTTAGTATTGAAGAGCAACGACGTCAGGCTGGAGACGAAGGTGCGCCTGATTCAAGCTATAGTCTTTGCAATTACATGCTATGCATCAGAGAGTTGGACAGTGAATAGGGATGATAGAGAATTGATGTCTTTGAGCTGTGGTGCTGGAGAAGAGTGTTTACTACATCATGGACTGC
>NW_006400508.1:21568-22356 GCF_000299155.1 Elephantulus edwardii | reverse complement strand
AAAGTATGTTAGACGGAGCCTCAGAATCCTTGCCTCCAAGGAGCCACCTGGTTTAACCCTTTCCAGGATGAATCAGTTTGTTGTTCTAGCAGTCCATGGTACTCTCAATACTCTTCTCCAGCACCACATCTCAAAGGCATCAACTCTCCTTCTATCCTCCTTGGTCACTGTCTAACTCTCTGATGCATAACAAGTGATTACGAAGACCATGGCCTGTATCAGACGCACCTTAGTTTCCAGAGACACCATAGCTCTTCAGTACTTTGGAGAAGTCCCTAACAACAGAATTTCCCATGGCAATACGTCTTTTAATTTCCTGGCTACTGGTCCCAAGAGTGTTGACTGTGGAGCCAAGCAAACTAAAGCTGTGAGTGGTGAGAAATCTTTGTCTTCTTGACATTGAGCCTCAATCCATATTGGAGGCTGCAGTACTTGACCCTCTGCAGCAGGTGCTTCAGGTCCTCCTTAGTTTCAGCAAGCAGGGTTGTGTCGTCTGCATAACACAGACGGTTGATAGATCGTCCACCAATCTTGACCCCACATTTCTCCTCATAGAGCCCAGCCTCCCGGATAATCTGTGCTGCATACAGGTTGAAAAGGTATGGAGATAGGAGCATCCCTGGCACACGCCCTTCCCAATCCTGAACCATGCAGTGTTCCCTTGTTCTGTTCTGATGACTGCCTCTTGGTCCAAGTATAGGTTTCACATTAGAACGATCAAGTATTCTGGGATTCCCATTCTTCTCAGAGTAAGCCACAGTTTGTTATGATCCACACAGTCAAATGCC
>NW_006400508.1:17196-20364 GCF_000299155.1 Elephantulus edwardii | reverse complement strand
ATACTTTGGACATGTTGCAAGGAGGGACCATTCCTACTTGTGCAGGTGAAGGAAAAGTACAGGAGAGGAAGACCCTCAATGAGATAGACTGACTCAGTGACTGGGGTAACGGTGGTAGGTGTGTCATAGACAATATAAAGTTGGGAAAGGATAGGGCAAGAGTTCAGAGCTGTTGTACTTAGGGTCTCTAGGGAGTCACAAGCGACTTGGCAGCACATAAAAACATGATAAAATAGTTGAGCTCTGGCACTCTAATGGATATTAGTTGTACTGCCAACTCAAAGGCAGGCAGTTTCAAAAATACCAGCTGATGCTTGAGAGAAAGACAAGTGCCTCCTGTGTGACTCGTAGCATCTGAAAACCTGCGATGTGTTGGTTCTGACTCAATGGTAATCAGTTATTAAAACTACAGGGCAGTTTACCAAACCTGTCCATGCCCTGGAGTTAGGAAAACAAAGGGAACATGACATGAAACATTTTGTAACTATAAAGTAGTACATATGACATGGAAACACCACCGATAAAAGTGACCACGACAAAACTGTAAAAACTCTGTACATTTTTATGATAACTATCCCTATCATCTACTTACCATGGAAATTTCTGAATTTGCTAGAATACAGTTCTTCCTCACATACTGTTTTCTCGTTACTCTGTAAATGGATTACTGGGGAGGAAAGAGCAGAGTAGAAGGACAGTGAAGGAGAGGGACACCCAGGATGAGACGGATGTGACCCAGTAATTGGGGTAATGGGATTAGGCATGTCTGAGTCGGTGAGACTGGCTTAGGACAGGGCAGGCTGCAGTGCTGTTGTACACAGGGTCACGATGAGTCACAGGTGACTTGATGGTACAGAACAACCACCTTTAACTTAAATGTTTATCGAGAGCAAGAGTAGTCTTCACTTTCCTCAATATAAAGGGTTAAAAAAATCCAAGTTCAACTTTCATTAGAAGGTATACTTTCTGGTTTCATTCTATCTTCTAATTTCTTTGTTGTTGCTGTTAGGTGCTGTCGAGCAGAGCACAACTGATAGCAACCCTATGAACAAAATATCTACCCTGTTCTATCCTGTACCATCCTCACACTTCCTGATATAGCAGTCACCATGTCAATCCACCTGGTTGAAGGTCTTCCTCTTTTGCCGACCCTCCACCCTTCCTAGCATCATGTCCTACTTCAAGGAATAGCACCTCTTGTGAGGCAAAGCCTTGTCATTATTGCCTTCAAACAGCACTCCAGCTATAACCTCTCCAAGACACAGCCGTCTGTTTTTTTGGCCGTCCATGGGATGTTCAGTGCTCTTCTCCAATACCATAGCTCAAAGGCATCAATTTTTTTTCCCATCCATCCTTATTGTTCAGATCTTGATGCATAGCTAGTAATCAAAAAGACTATGGCCTTAATCAGACACACCTTAATTCTCAAACTGACATCACTACTTCTCAGTAATTAGTCAAGGTCCCTAACTGCAGATTTTCCCACTGCAATGTGTCTCCTTATTTCCTGACTGCTGGTCCCAAGGGTGGATCCAAGCAAGATGAAGCTGTTCAGTTTCAATCTCCTCTCCATCCATCATGATGCTGCCCATTTCTTTGTTGTTGTTATGTGCCCTCGAACCACCTACGACTCATATCGACCCTGTGTACAAAAGCCGTAAACCCTGCTCTATCCTGTGCCAATCTTACTGTCTCTGACACACCTAACCCCATTATCTCAGTCACTCAATCAATCCATCTCATAGAGGGTCTTCCTCTCCTGTGTTGTTTCTTCACTCTCCCAAGCATGACGTCCCTCTCCAAGGACTGGTCCCTCATTGCAACATGTCCAAAGTTTGTCAGACAAAGCTTCAGAATCCTTGCCTCTAAGGAGCAGCCTGGTTTCACCCTCTCTAGGATGAAACTGTTTTCTTAGCAGTCCATGGTATATTCAATATTCCCCTTCAGCACCACAGCTCAAAGGCAGCAATTCTCCTTCTATCCTCCGTAGTCATTGTCCAGCTCTCTGATGCAAAGCAGTAATTGCAAAGAGCATGGCCTGGATCAGACACACCTTAGGCTCCAGACGGGCATCGTTGCTCCTCAGTACCTTGGAGAGGTCTCTGACAGCACTTTCCCAATTCATCTTTTAATTTCCTGGCTGCAGGTGCCTAGAGTGCTGATTGTGGAGCTGTTGACAATCTCAGTCTCTTCTCTGTCCATCGTGATGCTGCCACGGCCCCGTGGGGAGCCTGTGTCCCTGCCTCTGGGCGTCAGTCCTTGACGGCTGCCGTCCTGTCCTTGACCTTGTGCCGCTCCTCTGGGCCCCTACTGCTGGGAACAAGCGCGCTAGCCAGGCTTCAGCGGCTAGCGGGGGTCGGGGCTCGAACCCGCGTGCTCGGGAGCGACGGCGGGGAGGCCCCTCGGGGGAGGCCGGTCAGCTTTCCGCCAACAGCTCCCGGCGGGGCCTTTTCTACTCGGCTGTCAACTGCGTTTTCGCCGCCCGCCTGCCCAGGCCAGGGCACCGATGGGCTCGGGCTGACCACGCCGGGCGGGCGCACGGGTGTGTGGACGCCAAATCCGCGGGCCGCTGCCCGCCCGTGACCTTGGGTGGTCCCCGTCCCCGCGTCCACCCCAGCGACGAGGAGTGGACGACCAGACGCGTCCCCAACGAGGGCCCCCGAGACGCAGGCCCGACTCGGAGGGAGACCCATGCGAGGAGCGGTCCAGCTAGGCCGCTGGCGGGGTCGTGACCTTCACCCGGCCGCGGCCCGGAGCGCTCCGGACCGGCTCTGCCTGGGCTTCCGGCTGCTCGCCGCCAGGGACCCTTTCGCACCCGCTGACCAGATTCTTCTCTTCCCGACCCTGCCCGGCGGGCCCGGGGGCTGTCGGAAAGAGGACTGGACTTCTCTCGGCCCAGTCGACCGTCCTGCTGCCGCTGCCGCGCCAACCCTGCCCGACAAGCCCAGGGGCCCGACTCACCGCCCTGGTCAGCGCGAGGCGCCGGGTCCGCAGCAGCCACGACACGACCCCCAGCTTCGACATCGCCGTCGGCTAACCTCTCTGCCAGGTTCCCGCGCAGACTGCGCCTGCGCACCGTGTCCCGCTGGGGCGGCGAGCCACGAAGAGAGCACTGCGCCTGCGCACCGTGTCCCGCTGGGGCGGCGAGCCACGAAGAGAGCACTGCGC
>NW_006400508.1:15882-17096 GCF_000299155.1 Elephantulus edwardii | reverse complement strand
GGCGGTGAGCCACGAAGAGAGCACTGCGCTTGCGCGCTGCGCGGGGCCCGGGGGCGGGGCTAAGGGCCGCGCCGGAAGACTGTGCGCCTGCGCAAAGGCCGTGTCTGCGGGAAGGGCCGTGGAGTGGGGCGGCGCGCCTGCGCAGAGCGGGCTGGCGAATAGGGCTTTGGGGAGGGGTGAGGGAGTGGGCTTAGGAGTTGGCGCGCGGACACCCTGGAGCAGAAAGGTAACACGCGGAGACCCTGGAGTTGAAAGGCCGTGGACGGGCTGGCGCTAAGGGGACAGCAACACGAAGGACTGCTGGTCGCGCTGGAGGACGTGGACGGATTGGCGGGCACCGGGCCCCGAGGTAGGTTAGGGTGTTCGCCGGCCGGAGCCCCGGGGCCGTGTTCAGGGTTGGGGTCCGGGCGTCAACGTCCCTGAGCCCCCTCGCCGAGCCCGGGTTGTTTTCGCTTAGGGGAGCTGGGGGGCAGGTCAGCTCTAACAGTCCTGTGCGGGCGTCTGTCCTTCCACCCTCTGGGCACGCGTGCACACGAGTCACAACTGGACCAGTAAACGACAGAGTCCATGCAACCACACAGCACCACCTTCTAAGCCCACTCCGCCGCCCCTGGTTGAGGTGGTGCCTGTGTTGTCCTGGTACCGACCACCGATCGGTGCCTTTGGGCCGTGGTGCTGGAGTGGACCTCAATGCTGGAGTGCACCCCGTACTGGAGTGAATCCCCGTTCTGGTGGACCCTGTGCTGGAGTCCTCCTCTGTGCTGGTGTGTACCCCCGGGCTGGAGTCGACCTGTCCGAAAACAAGCTCGGCTGCCCTGGAGGCAAAGATTCCCAAGCCCCGCCTCACATCCTTTGGGCACGTGATCGGGGAGAGCGAGTCCTTAGGGACATCTTGCTTGGAGATTGAAAGGTCAGGGCAGGAGAGGAAGACCGCATGAGGTGGATCGACTTGGTGCCTGGGGCCGTGGGAGCCGGTGTGTTTGTTGGAGACAGAGACTGGCTCAGGACAGGGCGGCCTCCAGAGCTGTTGGTCACTGTGAGGCCCAGGCGACCATACGTAACAACTGACACCTGAAGTCTTTTGTCGAAGAGGGTGGTGTGAGGATAAAGACTTGCATGCTGCCTTTTCACTTAAAACTGTCCACTTTTTCAGGAGTTCTCTACATATGCGGGGCCTCTTTCCATTCCAAAGGAAATTGGAGATTGCCTTTTCC
>NW_006400508.1:5337-9995 GCF_000299155.1 Elephantulus edwardii | reverse complement strand
TCTAGGGAGGCCAGAGGCTGCTACTCTGTGATTGCCCGAATCCACAGTGGTTCCAAAGGCAAAAGATGGACAGCCTGCCCACTGTGATGGGAAGCCTTGGAAGCCTGCTGGACGGTCAGCAGCGAGTAGGTTCCAGCTCAGTGGGGATGACTTTCTGGTTTGTTTGTTCCTTGTTTTGGTGATGAGTTTTTTACTGGACATAATCAATGTCCTTAGGTGGTGGCCTAGTGGTAAGAATTTGCACTGCAATCCTGGTGGCACTGATCTCAATCCTCCGGCTGCTCTGTGGGAGAACGGGCAGTCTCCCCTCATGTAACTTGATGCCTCTCAAAGCTCACTGGAGGGTCAGCAGTGAGTTATTCCAGTTCCAACTTTACACAGTCACCTCTTTTCTTTTTCTTTTTTTTTTTTTTTAGAGTCTAATGAAAGTTTATAAAGAACTTGGATTGCCATTCATTCATTGTTGCACATTTTCCTCCCTGCCTCCTCTCCCTCCTACTTGCTGTTTTCTTTGAAAATAAAGTTATTTCATTGTTATACAGTCCTCCCCTCCCCTGGACCATTTTACTGTGCAGCTCTTATTCTGGACTCTTTGTCATGCCAATAATACCTGATCTCTCCCTTGACTCTTAATAACATTGTTGTTAGAACATTAGGTCATTAAAATCTTTCTTCATAAACGTGAACAAGACACCATTCCCATTTTATGGACATTTAGGTGGCTTCCAGCTGTTCAGTATTGTTAAAATGTAGTTTGGGCTAGGCTGCAGAACATGAATTTAAATACCTTGGCAGAAAGGAATATGTTGCTTCCTAGATTTTATTGAAAGTTAGTTTTCATACTTTTAGACACCTAATTCTGTTACTTTGGTTATTGTAAGCCCTGTAGTATTTAATGACCCATCTTACTATTATTGCCTGTTTAGGCCACCAGAGCTCACTTCAATTTCAAATTAAAAAAAAAAAAGTAAATTAGTTTTTGCTTTTGTGACTCTGGTTTGGTTGTTTGGTTTTTTGTTGTTGGTTTTTTTCCCTGTCTTATCAGTGTGTATTACTTCTGGCAACCACAATGAAACAGAAATTCTCAAAACTTCTATTGCAAAACTGGCCAATCTAGTATAGCTACTTGGAATCCTTGGGTGGTGCATATACTTAAAGAGCATAGCAACTCAAGGAAAAGTCATTTCTAGCCCATCCAGAGGAGATTCAGAAGGAAGCCTGGAGACTTACATCTTCAAAAATCAGCTCTTGAAAACCCCGTGGAGCACAATTTCATGGGCTCCTCTTGAGTTGGGGTCAACTCACCTGTAACTGCTGGGTTGTAGAGATACTTGGTAAATTCTTATAAAACCCTAGCCTAGTTAGGGTTTGTATGCCCTAGACAGAAACATCGGCACCAGTGTGAAACGATGAGGGATGACAGCTTCTCTAGCCTGTCCCCCTCGACACGTGCACACTCTGCATCCAAGGGCCTGTGCCTTGTCTCCTGAAGCAACTAATGTTTTTACACTTTGCTGCCATGTTTCTCTCTCTATGTTTAGAAGACACATTCCCCTTTTTCTGCCTTTTACGGACTCTTTTTTTAAATTCTAGCTCATGTGGTTTGCACAGCCATACTCCACTTTTGTTGAGTTGGGGCTAATTCTTGATATGTAACTGTACTTTTAAACACTTGTGGTAGAGAACATCCCCCTTTCTGCCTCTGACTGTGTTTTGGACAGGCCTCTCTTCTCCACCTCATCTCCTTCAGACTGTGAGCTGCTTTCAGGTCCCCTGGGGCTCGGTACTGTCATGCATATGGGCGGGTGATTTATAATTGTAGTAGCTGTGTGTTCTTCTTTTTTATACGGCTAATGTTTTTGTCTTTTTAGCTGTATCTCCATGAATAATTTAAATGACCCCCCAAACTGGAATATCCGGCCTAATTCCCGAGCGGAAGGGGGTGATGGAAGCAGATGGAATTATGCCCTGTTGGTTCCGATGCTGGGATTGGCTGCTTTTCGTAAGTCATGGTTTTTGTATCATTTGTGTTTTCTGGGTAAAATGTGGGGCACTGCTGACAGCATAAAAGGTCATGGGCCAAGAGATGAGTTTTTAGATACTAACAGGTACACATCTACATCCTCCTCTTAACTCATGCAGTGAACTCAAGCAAGTTACCTACCTCTTCTGAGCCTTTGTTTCTGGTTGTGGCTATTACACTGAAGTCATGTGAAAACTCAGGAGGACAATATTTAGAAACATAGTTTTGAGACATAGTTTTTGATAAGTGTTCACTCCATGCTGGGGTTTCCCTGCTATGAAAGTGATAGAGAATTAGAAAGAGGAAGGAAAATTGGTGTTGGCGGTCTAGTTAATTAATACTTGTGAAACCACTGTGACAGACTTCATTCATGAAGCCAGACGTTCTCTCTAGTTTGAATTGACTTTGCTTCACTTCTGGGAAAACCCATCAGCTATGTACAGATTTTTCATTCTAGCCCTGAGCTATGTGCATTCTGTGATAAACTCTGTAATATTTAGAGGAGTTAATTGTTCTATATTTTTTCACATCCCATAGTTTTTGGTTGTTGCTTGGTGTCATTCAGTCAAGTATGACTCCTAGCGACCCTGTGAACAGCTGATCTGAACCCTGCCCTGTCCTCACAGTCTCTGACATACCAAGCCCATTGCTACAGTCAGTGTGTCAACAGCCCACGTGGTTGAGGGTCCTCCTGTCTTTCACCAGCCCTCGGCCTCTCCAAGCGTCCCTCATAAGGAATAGCCTCTCCTAGCAACATGCCCAAGATACAAGACGAAGCTTCATCAACTCTGCCTCCAGAAAGCACTGTGGCATTGCCTCCTCGAAGACCTTTGGCAGTCTTCCACACTCTTCTCTAACACACACCACAGTTCTTCTGTCTCCTTAGTCGTTGATAACAAAAGATGAGGGGGCAACCCTGTCTTCTATTTAGGGAGCTCTAGTGGCCTAATCTTAGGTAGTTTCTCTGTGAATCTATATGCTGCACTTCTCTGGAGGTTCAAAGTCATCCGTGACTCCAAGGGAGAAGGGTGGCATTCTCCCATACACCTGATGCAGCGTCAGCGCTAAGTTGGTTCTGAGTCTTTGGCAGTGAGTGAGTGATCCTTGATTTATGGTAATATTTTTCATATAATGGCTTTTTATGGGCCAAGATTTATTGGGCCAACGAGTTTAACAGAGAAGTAGAGGCTGGCAGAGCAGCACTGTGTGGTTCAGTAGTTTTATGCAGACAGGCTGATCCAAATCTAGCCCTAAGGACATGCTGTTGAAAAAAACTTACTAGTTTGCAATCTTGCAAAACACTTGGAAGGGCTCTCTGTTGCTCAGGACTGGGTGATAAACTTTTGCCTTGGTAAATGATACAGGCCATGGTCTTCGCAATCACCTGTTATGCATCAGAGAGTTGGACAGTGACCAAGGAGGATAGAAGGAGAATTGATGCCTTTGAGCTGTGGTGCTGGAGAAGAGTACTGAGAATACCATGGCCTGCTAGGAAAACAAACAGATTTGTCCTGGAAAGAGTTAAACCGGGTGGCTCCTTGGAGGCAAGGATTCTGAGGCTCCGTCTAACATACTTTGGACATGTTGTGAGGAGAGACCGGTCCTTGGAGAGGGACATCATGCTTGGGAGGGTGGAGGGACAGCGCAGGAGAGGAAGGCGTTCTATGAGGTGGACTGATTCAGTGACTGGGATAATCGGGATGGGAGTGTCAGAGACAGTGCGATTGGCACAGGACAGAGCAGAGTTTAGGGCTGTTGTACATAGGGTCGCTATGAGTCGCAAGTGACTCGACGGCACATAACAATAACAACAACAACAAAATGAATTAGAAGACTTGAAATTACATGTGTAATGATGTCATTATTGCCATTTAGTTCAAGAGAGTCTGAGGTAGCTTGATTGACGTTTGTTTTCCAGAAGCACCTCCAGTTGTATAACATTCCGTTTTCACTTTTGAAGTTCTTACTTTCCGCCTCTGTCCCTTGAAAGGAAACTCTGGTGGCATGACCCTTGGTGATAATACATCATCATCATCATCATCAATCATCATTCCCCTAACACGGGCAAGTGTCTCTGGGGGTGGAGCCCCTAGTGGCTCCATGGGACAAAGATCGAAGAGCTTCTCTCCTTAAACTTTATGGCTCCAGAAACATGAGCTGTAACAGACTTAACAGTGAGTTTTCAATTAGTCCTTTAGAAAGGTTGAGGAATGTGTTCTTTCCTCCTCTTATTTTGGTTAGGAAATGTGATCAGAGAAAATGCTAACTTTGTATTCTTAAGAGGATTTTCTAAATTAGTGTTAATACATGTTATTGTAATACAAGTGTTAACCATTTCTGTAGCATTGTCTAAAGTGAAAGGTAGACACTTGATGAATATTGTTGCTGATTTATTGATAAGAGAGACTAATTTTACCTTAATTGAAATGCTGATTAGACGCCTTCTCAAAAAGTTGCAATTCCACTACTGGGAATATAACCCAAAGAGACCATAACTGACATCCTAGTATATGCACACCTAGTTTATCGCGGCTTTATTCACAATAGCAAGGAGTTGGAAACAACCTACGTGCCCATCAACAAACGAACAGATAGAGAAGCTGTGGTATATTCACACAATGGAATACTATGCTGC
>NW_006400508.1:3298-4969 GCF_000299155.1 Elephantulus edwardii | reverse complement strand
AAATCCAAAGTCTCTGTAAATTTTCATTGAAATTAATAATAAATTTTAAAAAAGGGTAAAAAATAAATGCTGATTATATAGCTTTTAACACAGTAGAAATCAGTATAATGTGCTTGGCTGAAAGAACAGTAGTTCCTAGCAGATGCCTGACCCTGTCAGGTATGTGAGGAAATGTTCGAAAGGTGATTTTTTTTCACATGACGTCTAGGTATCTGAGAAAATGAAGTGTAAGCCACCAGTCAAAGGGAAGCAGTTTGTCAGCCTTTTGACAGATTCTTTCTTTTCCACGTCTAGTCCTTATTTTTCTACTGACTTCTCTTCCCTTCTGTATCTTCTACCCATGTTTTCTTCTTACCGCTCTTATGGTCCCTTTCCTCTTTCTTTTCTGCCCTGGAAGACGCGTAGTCTGAGAGCTGGAAGGGTCTGGTAAAGTTTAGTCCAACTCTGTTTTAGTGGTTAAAGCATCCAGCCGCTAACCAAAAGACCAGCAGTTCATGTCCACCATTTGCTCTATGGGAGTCAAATGAGGCAGTCTGTTTCTTTTAGGCTTTCAGCCCTGAAAACCCTTCTGGCAATTCTCCTCTGCCCTACAGGGGCATTTTGAGTTGGAATTAATGTGATGGTGTATGTTTTGGTTTTGTACTTAATTGGTTTTTATTTAATTGTAGACTTACTTGCAGTTGTAATAATACAGAGAGATCCTGTGAACGCTTTATCCCTTTTCCTTCATTTTGTAAAACTACAGCACAATATTACAAATAGAATATTGACAGATATAGTCAAGATACAGACGTTTCCATCATAAGTATTCATCATGTCACCTGTTTATAACCATCAGAACCACTCTCCCAATTTTACCCCCTTCTTAACCCTTGAAAACTTCTAATCTCTTTCTACTTAAGGAATCTTGACAGTTTAAGAATGTTACATAAATGAAATTATACAGTATGTAACCTTTTTAAATGATATTGCATATTTGGTGAACAGTTGTTGTATACTGTTAAGTTGGAACTGACTTACAGCTGTCCCTCTGCTGGCCTTTCAGAGGCTGAAGATCACAGGAGACTGCCCTTCTCTCTCTCTCTCTCTCTCTCTCTCTCTCTCTCTCGGCCGTTGATAAGTTCACACCACGTGCCCTTGGGTTGGCAGTACAGCTCATTACCGCCAGGCCAGCAGAGCGTGGCAGGATATAACCTTCTAAAATTGGCTTCCTCCTCATTCAGGGAGCTCTGATGCTGTCGTCAGTAGCCAGTTGCACTGCTGACCCAAAGGCTGTGCATCTATTGATTGAATCCACTGCAGAGGAAAGGTGGGCAGTCTCCTCTCATTACAGTTTACAGCCACAGGAACCTGACAGAGGGTTGCTGTGGACCAGAACTGACTTGATGGCAGTAAGTTGGAGGGGTTTTTCTCACTCAGCTTAATTCTCTGGAGATCCCTTGAGGAATATATACAGATGATTAATAGTTGCTTTTTCATTGCAAAGTATGTCTGTACCACGGCTGAGCTATTCCCCGTTAAAAGACAGTCAAATTATTCCAAGTTTGGAGGTATTATGAATGACGTTGTAAACATTTATATACAGATTATGCTTATACAAGCATAAGTTTACACAGCTCTGGGATAAATGCCCCGAAATAGATGCTGGATTGTGTGATATTTAAACATTTA
>NW_006400508.1:0-1443 GCF_000299155.1 Elephantulus edwardii | reverse complement strand
TCTCCAAGGACCAGTCCCTCCTTGCAGCATGCCCAAAGTATGTCAGACAAAGCTTCAGAATCCTTGACTTCAGGGAGCATTCTGGCTTCACCCTCTCCTGGACAAACCTGTTTGTTCTCCTAGCAGTCCATGGTATATTCAACACTCTTCTCCAGCACCACAGCTCATTCTTAGAACCTTTGATATGTATCATTCTTTTTTATTTTAATTTTTTATATGTATCATTCTTACAGTCTTTGATAGATATATTATTCTTACATTCTTTGATATATTGTTTTTAATTCACTTTCTTAAGACACTGTTTTAAGAAGATTATTTAGAAGTATATTTTTTGGTTTCCAAGTGTTGAAAAATTTCCTATGATTTTTTTTGTTACATCTGGTTTGATTCCATTGTGGTTGAAGAAGACAGTGTGAATTCTTTTCTTGTTAAGTTGCTGAGGTTTGTTTTATAGTTAGGTTAGTGTATGTTGAACAAATCATTTTAAGAAGTTGGGTTTTTCTGCACTTAATAAAGTCAGCTGAACCCAGAAAAAAAAAAGAAGTTGGGTTTTAAAAAGAAAAATGTGACATCAGGATTAGAGGACACCTCAGCAACTTGCATTTTATGTAGATGACACAGCCTCTGTAGGTGAGTGAGAACTTGAAGTGCTTGCTGCAGAAGATCAAAGACGGCAGCCTTCAGTGTGGATTCATCTTAATATCAAGAAAACAAAAATCCTAATCAGCAGGCCAGAAGGCAGCATCTTGATTGAAGTTATCGAGAATTTCATCTTACTTGGATCCGTAGCAGTCAGGAAATCAAAAGATGAGTCACTTTGGAAAAATCTTCTTTTAGGAACTCTGCATAGAACTAAAGAACAGTGATGTCCTTTCCCCGCCCCCGCCCCCCAGTAAGAAATACTGATTTTATTCTTGTGACTGGATAAATTGGAGAACATATTTACTGTCTGCCCTCAGTAGAGTGGATCTTCACTGCTAAGGCATTGTAAAAGAGTGCAGCCATTGTGGGTGAGGCCACATCTGAACTCCACAAGGGATAACAGTCCCCATCTACAATATCTACAACACAAAACCAATTCCTGTGAGATCAGACATGTCCCATGCTCCTGAATTGGGCTTATCAATTCTAACACCATCCAGTTCTCACAGGGCTGGATCTGATAATCTCTTGTAATGGACACACAGACCACATTTACAGTTGTGGGATTTATTTGTGAGGTTAACAGGTTACAGCTTCAGGTTGTAAACAGGATACAATTCTCCATTTAGGACAGTTTCGTGGGTGTGCTTTCAGACCTTCCGACCTTAGCCTTACCGCTCTAGGCCAGTGAGTGTTACAGAGTTATCTTAGACCTGCCAACTACGGCATCTCTCCTCCTGAGTCCTCCAGCAAGCTTGGATGAAGCCCCCTTCCCCAAGCTCTGACTCTTCCTGAAGTGGA
>NW_006400507.1:27628-28482 GCF_000299155.1 Elephantulus edwardii | reverse complement strand
CTTTTTCCTTTTACAATATTAAAAGCCTGGGCATGAAAACTTGAGAGTGTGAATGATCTTGACCTCACCAACCTCATTTCAGGAATTTATCTAGACTTAAGAAAAATAGTCAGTAGTCTCTTGAGTGCGTTTGACTTTGGACAACCTCGTGAGGCAGTGGAGCGTAATTAAGAATGGCTGCTCTGATATATGTTGATAAGGAGAATGGAGACGTGGGCACTCGTATGAGTGCGAAGGATGGGCTGAAGCTGGGATCTGGATCTTCCATCAAAACCTTGGATGGGAAATCTCAGCTTTCAACACCTTATGCTGGTAAAATATTTGATGCACCACCTGCCCTACCTAAAACTTCCAGAAAGGCTTTGGGACCTGTTAACAGAGCTACTGAAAAGTCAGTTAAGACTAATGGACCCTTCAAACAAAAGCAACCCGCCTTCCCTGCCAAGAAGATGACTGAGAAGTCTGGTAAAGGAAACAGCACTGCTCCTACCTTGGATGACACATATCCAGAAATAGAAAAAGTCTTTCCCTTCAATCCTCTAGATTTTGAGAGTTTTCATTTGCCTGAAGAGCACCAGATTGCACACCTCCCCTTGACAGGAGCGCCTCTCATGGTTCTCAAGGAGGAGCGGGAACTTGAAAAGCTCTTAGACTTGGGTACCCAGTCACCTGTAAAGATGCCGCCTCTGTCATGGGAGTTGAATCTGTTGAAGTCTCCTTCCAGCATTCTTTCTACCCTGGATGTGGAGTTGCCACTTGTTTGCTGTGACTTTGATATTTAAAGCTTCTTGGGGCTTTATTTTTTGGCTTTTGTGGGTTTTTGTTACTAATAAAGCAGTTCTTTATTAAAAAAA
>NW_006400507.1:16516-27528 GCF_000299155.1 Elephantulus edwardii | reverse complement strand
ACGGGGACAGATTTCCCTTGTGGAATTAATAGAAGTCAGACGCAGCCATCCTCACATTTCTCTTTTTCCTTTTACAATATTAAAAGCCTGGGCATAAGTTTTTCAGGGTGTTGAATATCTGTTAACATTCTAACGCATTCTGGAAGTACTTGATATGCTTGTGCATGGCTTCTTCCTCAGCACTAATTCTGTCACCTCTTTAAACACTAAGAATGAAACCCTTGAAATGTTCCCCTGACATCTCAGCAAACCCTGAGCATTATTTTTATTCTTTTCTTTAATTCCATTGTTGAATAGTCAAATTTCATCTTTTTGTTTGTAATACTGTAGCAAGGTTTACAGACATATGCTGTTGTTAGGTGCCACCATGTTGTTCGGGAGTCCGGGTGATCCCACATACAACAGAATGAAACACTACCACCCTTGTGGGATCCTCACAGTCTTTGCTGTCCTTGAGACCATCATTGCTGCCACAGTGTCAATCCTTCTCATTGTGGGTCTTCTCCTTTTCACTGAATACTTTACACCAAGCATGATGTGCTTCTACGGGAAATGGTCCATCCTGAAAACATGCCCAAACTATGTGAGACAAAATCTCACAATCTTTGCTTATAAAGAGCATTCTGCCTACATCTCTTCCAAGATGGATTTGTTTATTCTTCTGGCAGTCCATGGTCTATTCAATTTTCCTTGCCAATATCATCATTCAAATATATCCGTTCTACTTCAGTCTTCTTCATTCATTATGAAGCTGCCCATTATTTACTGTCTATAGACAGTCTAAAAATATCTTAGTGGGTGATTTGTCCAGAGTATCTTCCAAGTTATCTCTAAGTGTAAAAATGCTGTCGGTTTGTACTCTCATCTTTTGAGGCTTTATTTTTAAAGGCAAGCAGATGAGCTTGTATTGATGACAACGATGCCCTTAAGCTTGTGTATTTCTCCAAAAATACTCCCACTGAATCCAACAACTTTAGGCAAGTTTTTATATCTTGTTGTTTACATGCCTGCAACACACTAGGGCAATAAATTATTTTAAGCATCCTTTTAATATTCCATGCATTTCCCATAACATATGCAAGCTGCCTTTTAAGGATTGCAGGGGGAAAAAGAACTCTAATGTCTACAAAATAATTTAAGAAAGAGAGAGAGAGAGAAAAAAAAAGCAGAGTAAAAGGCAAGGGAAGATAAAAATTGCTAAAGGCTCCCTTTCATGGCTATAAATTTTTAACCAGACACAATTCTACTGAGCCCAGGATGGAAAAGAGAATAATGAGTTCCTATTTGGGGACGTTATAGTAATCAGAATTCTGCCAACAAGTATTTACTGCAAGACACTGAGACCGCATGGCTTCAGGTGGCAGAGTCAAAGTTCATTTTGTCTCAACCTCCATGCAAAAGTGATTAAGTGTTTGACTAATGTGTGAAATCTCTGCATGCAGGAACTCATGGTCATTTCCACCTCTACAAATCGGACACAGAGATGCTGGTTGGGTGCTGGTGGTCCCAGGTTGGGTTGGGTTTGGGGGACTTTGTGTTATTTTGGTTCTTTTGTTGTATTTTGTTTCTTGTTTGTTTGGGGGGAGGGTGATATTTCCAGTATTCTTTGGTGCTTTTAACATCTTCTGATTCCTGGTTGGCCCTCCATTGCCTTCCAAGGCTGTAAATGGTACAGAAGGAGAAGACTCATCTTTCTCCTGGAGAGGTACTGGAGGATTTGAACCACCAAAGAGGCATGACCTTTGGGTCAGCAGCACAACTCCCTGTAGACTGCACCACCAGGGCTCCCCTCTTGAAGCAGAGGCAAAAATCTCAGAGGACATGCAGACCCATCCTTTGGATAAATGGAGATGGGAAGGCAAAGAGAAGTTTGTCCAAGGATCATATACAAAGAAAGAAACGAGCTGGATCTACCTGATGGCAAGGAGTCTATTTTCACTTGTAAGTGTCATGGCAATTGAGTGGTTAAGGTGCTATTTCAAAGGTAAGAAAACTGTGTGCTCCCAGTCATTTCTCAGGTTTCTTCCATACGTGTATCAAGACTGCTGCAGCTGACCTGAGAAGGACGCAGGGCTCGCTGAGACTTAGATTTTTCAAAAGAATTGACAGGATTTGATGATGCTGTATGGTCAGTAGTTTAGCGTTTCAGTGACTTTTTAATGAGCCCTACAATGAGTGTCTCCAGCCTATGTGCTTCCCATCATGCATCTGGGCTGATCCTGTAACCGGTCCACACCAGAAGGTGGGGCAGTGACACTGTAACTTTCAAGGCCAAATCCTAAGCTTGCAACCTCTGCCTGAACCACCCAGTTGAACCCAGTCAACTCTCAGAAACACAAGAGAGCATCATAAACTGTCAAAAGCCCCTAAATTTTAGTGTGGTTCAGGACAGTGACAGATAACCAAAATAAATTCATTCCATTTATTTTTACTGCTGAGAACTCGAGGACGATGAAAGGCGGAAAGTCAGCGAAAGAGCAGAAGACCCTCAATGAGATGGATTGACACAGTGACTGCAGCAATGGGCTCAAGTGTGTCAGAGATGATGATGTTGGCACGGGACAGGACAGGGTTCAGATCTGTTGTTTATAGGGGTCACTGTGAGTCCTATTTGACTTGATGACACATAACAACAAAACAGGGGTGAGGTCTGGGGAGAGAGGGTCTCTCCCCACATCCCAGTCCACCTCTTGCAAGTGAAGCTTTTTTTTTTTTGCAGAGTGGTTGCTAATACACTTTCCTTCTTAAATCTCGTGTTAGACAGATTGGGGTTTAAATGAAATAAAAACAGTAAATTGGATTCCGTACATTGTCAGTGGAACCGAATTGAATATTTTTATCTAGCAACTGTCTTGTCAAAAGCATTTGCTTCTGTTTGTTTACAAACTTTACAGATAATTTCACTACAGTTTAGCGCCAACACAAAGGAAGTTATGTTTCGGGGACTATGATATGAATACCATTTCCTCTAGTTATAACCTTTTCTGAGTTCAGCCCCCAGTCTCTCAGAATGTAAGAGAGAGCCTTGTGCCCTTACGTTCATGTTTAGCAACGGCATCTGGGACTTCTGTGACTATCCTTTCCCCATTTTCAAGATAAATTAAAAGCTTTCTATTGGTGGACCTCAGCGCCCTATTTCATAAGCACCCCACAACATTAAAGACAGGAGCCAAATACTTAGGCATCACACTGTTATCTGGAGGGACCCATTGTTCTATTTTCCTGGAGCATCAGTTTGTATAGGTAGCAATTATGGGATTATGTTTCTGCAAACCCGTGTTATCTCTGTGGTTTGACTTTCTCATCCCCTGACAGAGGATGAAAATAGGTTTGAAAATAAAGCAATTCCCTCTCTGCCTTCCTGTGTTTCTGGGCTGGGTAAAATGCCTTTGATCTCAGTTTAAATTAAATTTGGAGATGTAAAGCCCTGTCCTTAGTTGACTGGCCCTTTCTTGATGTGATTCATCAATTTCCCATCTTTCCCCCTGTGTGTTTTTGGTAATGGTATTGCTAGGTTCTGGGAATTCATACAGCACAACAGACACCAATCCCTCATTTCCACAAGAAGGATCGGCAATGTGGAGTGCTTATCCACGGGGCCCATCTAAGGACTCATGCATCGTCTGGAGAATTCATTAGGCTCGACCATCTGTCTAGAACACGTATGGAGTGCAGCCCAGTGTTTCATTTCGGCTTGGTTGCTGGGGTCAGCAGTTTGAGGCTACCAGAGGCTCTGTGAGATAAAAGGCCAGACGATCTCTTCCTGTAAAGGTGATTGTTGTGATTGTCAGGTACCATCAAGTCTACTGCTACTTATAACGACCCTACAAACAACAGATCTCCACCTCGCCCCTTCCTGTCTCTGACATTCTCAAGTTCACTGTTACAGTCACGGTGTCAATCTATCTTATGCTGTGCCCGCAATGGTGGTTCTTCCTTCTCGTGGAAGGAAATGTTCCAGCGACAGCAGGAGTGTTCTCCCTCTAACAGTAAACTCAGGGGTAATTGCTATCAGGTTGATTCTGACTCACGGGGACCCAGGTCTGCATATGCTCACCAGCTAGATGTGCTGAGAATTGCTCTGTGTGGTTTTCTAGGCTGTGATCTATTGGGAGTATATCACCAGACCTTTTCAAGTGCCTCTGGGCAAGTTTGAACTGTTTCATCTGTGAGTGAAAGTTGGCCAGTGCTTAAGGAAAGTGGAGAATTATTGATGCTTTTTAATTACAGTGTTAGAGAAGAATACTGAACATATCTTGAATTGTCAACAAATAATAAACAGATCTGTCTTGGAAGAAGTGTAATCACAGTGCTCCTTAGAGTCAAGGATGGTGAAATCTTGTCTCACATGATGTGGAAATGTTGTCAGGAGCAGCCAGTCTCTGGCTGCTTATATCTGTCTACTTATATCTAAGTAGAGAATCAGTAAAGAAGAAGGCTCTCAATGAGATGGATTGGCTCCGTGACTAACCATGGACGGGGCATGGAAAGGATGGTGGGGACCATGCGGATCAGGCAACGTTGTACACCGCGCCACGAGGAGGCGTCGGGATCAATCCAGCGATGCCTAACGACCACAGCAACAGCTCCGGAGTGCTGAATGTAAGTGCTGGTAAGAATTGTGAGAGTGTGGAATGCAGGGTCCATCGTGGTGCTGGAGAAGAGTCTTGAACGTACCATGGACCACAAAGAAAACAGATAGGTCTGTCTTGGAGAAAGTGAAACTAAGTTTCCTCTCCTTGGAGGCTAGGATTTTGAAGCTCCATCTCACATACTTTGGGCACGTGGCCAGGAGAGATCAGTCCTTGGAGAAAAACATCATTCTCAGAAGGGTGGAGGCACAGCACAGGAGAGGAAGACCCTGGGTGAGATAGAATGATATAGTAACTGGGGAAATGGGGTTGGTGTGTCGGAATTAGTGAGACTGGCTCAAGGCAGGGCAGGCTTCGGAGCTGCTGTACCTAGGGTCACTATAGGCCGCTGGCGACTACACAGCACATAACAAGAATATGTGTCCGTTGAAGGATGGAGACTTTATCTGGAAGGGCCGCTGGCTTTCAGCTTCAGCAATTTTTACCAGCTGGAAACTCAAGAGCCCAGTTAGTTGCCATATCTTCCCATTTTCAAACGATCTGTAAATAGAAATTTTCTGTGAACATTCTTAATTTTTTTTAAGATTGTCAACTTACTTCTTGTGCCATAAAGCTAAATGTAATAAAACAGAGCCGGCCCGTACAACAGATGAGGGTTTTGTGGACCAGTTTGTTGTGTGTTGTTGCCTTGCTCCTTGTCTGCTTGGGTTTGGGGCGGGTCCTTACGGTGAAAACAAAGCAGGCATACTGATGCTGAATGGCCAACTGGTAGGTTTGGGGGGATTTGCTTCGGTTTTGCTTCCTGGCATCTGAAATATTTCCTGTGTGTAAAGAAGCCATCCCTAAGCTGACGCTCTCTTCCCAATAGCCTCCTAAAATGCCATCTTTCTATTTTTCTCGAGTCCTTGGGTGGCACGTACTCACCTACAGGCATCTCTGAAGACAGGTCTAGCAATCAGCTCTCAAAAGACTATTGTTGTTGTTGTTGTTGAATGCCATCAAGTCACCTACAACTTATAGAGACCCTATGTCCAACAGCTCTGAAGCCTGCTTTAGCTTTATTCTGAGCCAGACTCGCCGACTCCAACACACCTACCCTCCTTACTTACCTCAGGAACTGTATCAATCCATCTCATCTGAGGTCTTCTCCTGTGCTGTCCCTTCACCCTTCCAAGCATGATGCCCTTCCCCAGGGACCAGTCGCTCCTGACCACATACCCAAATATGTGAGATGGAGCTTCAATTTCTAGCCTCCAAGGAGAAACTTGGTTTCACCCTCTCCAAGACAGACTTGTTTTTGTGGTGGTCCATGGTATGTTCAAGACTCTTCCACACCACAACTCAAAGACATCAATTCTTCTTCTGTCATTCTTAGTCATTGTCCAGCTCTCTGATGCAAAGCAAGTAACTGTGAAGACGATGGCCTGGATCAGGTGCACCTTAGTCTCTAGACTGACATTGTTGCTCTTCAGTACTCTGGAGAGGTCCCTGACTGTAACCCCTAAAGGTTACAGTCTTATAAACCTCAGGGAGCACCTCTACCCCACACATGTGGGTTGGAACTGGTTCAACAAAAAAAACCACCTCGTTTCTCCACTACTTTGTCTTGCTAGGAACTTGACCTCAGGTCTGTCTGCCAGTTGTACATACATAAAACTTTGGATTGGGAGGCACAAACCCCACGCTGAAGCATGAGCAAGTGGCAGAGAGTTTCCTATGCTCCGCTGCATAGCAGCAGTCCAGCAGCAGCTCCTGCTCTCAGTTGCCAGAGGTGATAGCAGCACTGTCTAGGGTTGGGGAGTCATCTGTGATGATGGGCTATCAGTGCTGCAGGCTGAAGACCAAATGATGTTTCCTTAGGATAAGTTGATATCAATTGATACATCGTTCCTGGCTGTGATGTCTGAGCTGAAACCTCTGCCTTTGAATCAGAGTTTGCTTCTGTTGAGGGCAAGTTAGAATGCTGGCCAATCCTCATCATTTGCTGAGTATTAAGTGAATCTTATACGTGCCAGGCGCTGTGCTAGACACTATAGACACTCCAGATAAACGCATGAACAAACACACACAATTCCGGCCTTGACAGAGCTCACAGTCTAGAAATGAAGATATAAATTAGATAATAACAAAATAAAAGCGTGTATTGATTCTGTTGTTGCCTTTTCCACACCATCGTGAGTCAATGGCAGAATTGATTCATTGGCAATGCATGGATTTTTATAATCTCTTGAAGTTTGTGACAATTCTGTTTTAGTTATCTTAACAAATAAACCAAAAATACCAACTCGGATTCCTTGCCAACTCGTAGGTGCCAACTTGTAGCTGATTTGCAATGGGTTTTTGTTGTTTGTTGTTGTTGGTGTTTTTTTTTTCAATAAAATAAAATAAGTAGTTAGGTTTCCAGTCATTCATTGTTGCACTTTTCTCCCTGCCCACCCCCTCCCCCACAATTCACTTTTCTCCTTGATGAGTAAAAGAAAAACTCTTTCATTGCTATGCAATCCCTCCCCCCAAGTCCACTGCACTATGCAGCCTTCATTTTGGACTCCTGTCATAACAATAATACCTAATCATATACCCCTTTTAAACATTTCTCTCCCTCATCTGTTGCAATATAGTATACATCATTCCTCCCTTCTCTGTCTTTCCTCAACCCCAATGCCAGTCCTGTTTTACAATAGCAGCCCTATGCAATATTTGTCCCTTTGTGACTGAGATATTTCACTCAGCATAATAAGGGTCATCCACTTAGCATAGTATTTCATTGTGTGAATATACCAGAGCTTCTCTATCCTCTCATTTGTTGATGGGCGCCAGTGGGTTTTTGAAGGTTGTGAATCGGACATGGAGATGCTCGCTTTGTCCTGCAGAGCTGCTGGTGGATTCGAACCAGCAAACCAGCGCCACCTTTAGGTTAAGCAGTACAACTCCCTACCGACTAGGCCCCCCGACATGAACAAACAGAAATGCAGTATCATGCTGTTTAGAAGCTAGAAGTTTCAATTCAGGATGCAGCTCTAAGGAAAGTTTCTCTCTCTAGCAGTTCTGGAGGACGGTCCTTGTCTCCTTCAGCACCTGCGGGCCGGGCATTCCTTGGAGTTCTCCATGCATCCTTCTCCATGCATCCTGGCCTTCCCCAATGTCAGAATTTCCTCGCCCAGAGAGACCTTACTCCAAAAGGGCACATTCCGCTCACGGCAATTCTTCCTTGGTGCTATTGAAATTCTCCATCTTTCATAAAATAAAAGGTGCTGTACACCAACAAATTAATGAATAGAGAAGCTGTGGTATATTCACACATTGGAATACTACATTGCATTGAAAAACAAGGAACTCATGCAACATTATTCAAAATGGGTGACCCTTGAGGACATTAGGACAAATACTGCATAGTGTCACTGTTGTAGAATGGGACTGACATCAGGGTTGGGGTAAGAATGAGGAAAAACTGGATGAATTATGTATACTGCATTGAAACAGATGAGGGAGAGAACAGCTTAAAAGCAATATATTTTAGGGCATTATGATTATCCTACGAGTCCGGAATGAAGGTTGCAGAGTGGGGTATACTTGGGGAGAGGGTGGGGGGTGCGGGGGGATTTTATACCAATGAAGGAATTTTTTTACTTTTCAAAGAGAAAAGCGAACTGGGGGTTGGGGCTGTTGGGTGGGGTGAAAAGTGCAACAATCCAAAATCCAAAATCTCTGTAAATGTTCATTGAAATTAATAATAATAAAAATATTTTTAAAATATTGAAAAAAAAGGTGCTACTGGCCACACCATAGGTACACTTCCTTTAACATTATATAGGGTTGTGATGGGATTAAGGCATGCTGTATTCCATCCTGAATCCTTTTACAACTACTGATTTATCAACTCATGGGGGAATCATTACATGACTTTCACATTATGTTACGCACATGTATTTTTGTGGAACAAAATTCAATGCAAGACAATTTGTTTCTCCAACACTTTAAGCAAAAGTATTCAGACTGGAAGGAAATGGGGAAAGTGAACTCAATTAAGCATAAGTGATGATTTCTTCTTTACATAGTTTTGCATTTTCTAGCTTCTCTATATTGGCAAATATGTCTTTTGAAAAGATATTCTTTCTGTTAGACAGATTGTACTTGAATCATCTGCCAGAAGTCTTGGAATCTATAACATTATGTGGCTAATTTAATAAAAAACTCTTTTTCCACTAGCCTGTATCATTTTAACAGCAGTTAAAGACTGTAGTTGGTTTGTGACAGGTTATACTAACCTTGTTAAATAATATCGTAATATGATTTGGAAGATACATTTTATTATTAACATAATTTAAAAATAAATAAAGTAGGTCAGATTACAATAAAAGCAATTTTACTGAATATTAAAATAAATAACCATGAAGGAAAACTATTCTTAAAAGACATACACTTGGGGAGCTCTGGTGGCCTAGTGGCAAGAAGCTGCACTGCAATCCCAGAGAAACACGGTTCGAATCCACCAGATGCTCTGCCAGAGAAGGAGGCGCAATATCCTCCTGTACCAGTCAGATCTGATTTGACGGTACACGCACACAAAATAATAAAAAATAAAAAAAAAAAGACATACACTTAAATTCAGCAATTGCTTGATTCTCCTATTTTCACAATAGTGGCCTTATGCAATACTTAACCTTATGAAACTGAGATATTTCACTCAGCATAATGCTCTCTAGTCTCTCCCAAGTAATATAGTACTTACAAAATCATTGCTTCTTAGTGTTGCACAGTATTCCACGTGAATGTATCACAAATTCTCAATCCAGTCATTTTGGCATTTGGGCTCCTTACATTTCCTTGCTTTTTTGAATAATGCTTCTGTGAACATAGGCAGGTGTACAAATGTCCAGTCACGTCTCAATTCTTATTTTCTTGGGATATATTCCTAGCAGTGGAATTGTTGAGCAGTGGTGGTAATTAATTATATGAAATATAATCTATATGAGTGATTGTATAAAACACAAGATATATGTACAAAACATCTATATGAATGATGATATGCAAATCAATAAAAATAATTAAGCAACTTAATAAAATATTGCTATTGAATAAAACTAGTATAATCTGACGTAAACGAACTACAATCTATAACTGCTATTAAAATGATACAGGCTAGTGGAAAAGAATTTTTTATTAAAGTAGCCACATAACTTTATAGATTCCAAGACTTCTGGCAGGTGATTCAAGTGCAATCTCTGTGACTTATTAACTAAACTCTGGCACCTGCCTGCTTATGTAAAATGTTATTACTTTGCATTCAAAGTGAAGGAACCCTTGTGTCAACAAAAAGGAATGACATTTTTCTCTCTCCTTTTCTCCCACAGATCCTCCTTCATGCTGTGTTTGTTTATCTGAGTCATCCAATGGTCCCTTCTGTTCAGACTCTTGCATCCCTCTAAGCTTGCATTTTGTAACGTCCTTTAAAAGTGATAATAACATCACTGCAGTTTTGGACAATTAATTTGAAATTAAGTTGGAAAGCAAAATGGGAAATTCCATTTGCTGAATTTAATGAATCGTTTGGTTTCCCTTGGCCACCTAACCAGTTCTTTGGAATAATAGATTCCTGTACATTTTGCTGCTCTGCTTTTATCCCTATTGATTCTTTGTTCACTTTTTTTTTTTTTTTGTTCACTTTCTGTCCCCACTTCATGTATTTGTAAACTGCTCAAATGAGAGTGTTCTCTTATTGCTACTGCTATTGTACGACTGGGTTGAATCCCAGCTCATGTTGACTACATGTATATAGTTGCCTAGTCTAGCATTATCTTCTCTATCATTAGGATCTTTGAGTACATTGTTGTGATTATTTTGTCAATCTGTCTTACTGAAAGAGTTCTATGGTTTTTTTTCTGGCCCTCCCCTGCAACTAAACCCCAAACCCCAAACTCATTGCCATCATATAACTCAGTTGTTGTTATGTGTCATCAAGTTGCCTGAACTCATAGTGACCCTACGTACAATAGCTCTGAAACCTGCCCTATCCTGAGCCAGACTCACTATCTTTGACACACCTAGCCCCATTACTTTAGTTACTGAGTCAATCCATCTTATCCGGGTTCTTCATTTCCTATGCTGTCCCTCCAAACTCCCAAGCATGATGTCCTTCTCTAAGGACTAACCCCGCCTGGTCACGTGCCCAAAGTATATGAGACAGAGCTTCAAAATCATTGCCTCCCAGGACAAAGTTGGTTTGACCCTCTCTAAGACAGACCTGTTTGTTCTTTTGGCTGTCCATGATATGTTCAAACTCTTCTCCAGCACCACAACTCAAAGGCATTCATACTTCTTCTGCCATACTTAGTCATCACCCAGCTCTCAGATGCATAACAAGTAATTGCAAAGACCATGGCCTGGATCCGGTGCACCTTTGTCTCTAGACTGACATTATTG
>NW_006400507.1:3302-15485 GCF_000299155.1 Elephantulus edwardii | reverse complement strand
TTTAAAAAAGAGAAAAAAAATTGTGATTTTAATTAAAGTTTACAGAAAACTTAAATTTTCATTCCTTCATTGTTGTGCATTTCCTCCCTACTCCCTCCTCAGTTTGCTTAAAATAAAAATCATTCATTGTTACATAATTTCCTCCCTCACCCCCACATCAGTCCACTTTGCTATATACCTCTTATTCTGGACTGTTGTCATGCAAATAATGTATATTCATAGCACTTTGGAGAGGTCCCTGACAGCAGATTTACCTAATAAAATTCATCTTTTGATTTCTTAACTGCTGGTGCCATAAGTATCAATTGTGGAGACGAGCAGGCTCAATCCATCCTGGTGCTGCCAACTGGCCCCTGTGGTGAGAATCTTTGTTTTCTTCATGTTGGTTTCATTCCATATTGAAGATTACAGTCCTTAACTTTCTACAGCAAGTGCTTCAGATCCTCCTCAGTATCAGCAAGTAAAGTTGTGTCATCTGTATAATACAAGTTGTTGATGAGTCTTCCCCCAATCCTGATGCCACATTCTTCCTCATACAATCCAGCCACCTGAATTATCTGTTCTGCATACATGACATACTCCTTTACTGATTTTTAACCATGCAGTATTTCCTTGCTCTGTTCTGATGACTGTTTCCTGGTCCACTTACAGGTTTTAAATGAGCACAATCAAATGTTCTGGGTGGGATTCCCTTTTTTATTCAGGTAAGTCGAAATTTGTTGCGGTCCAGTCAAATGCCTTTGCATAGTCAATGAAATTCAGAAAGACATTCCTCTGATGCTCTTTACTTTCAGTCAAGATCCACCTGACATTGGTGATAATGTCTCTAGTGGCATGGCCTCTTCTAAACCCAGCTTGTATTTCTGGTAGTTCTCTGTCAATGTACTATTTCAGTAATTTTTTAATAATTTTCAACAGGATTTTGCTTCTGTTTGATATTAGTGATTGGTGTTATTGTGTGGATTGCTATGTGTTGTTGAGTTGCTTGTAACTCATAGTGACCTTATGTACAATAGCCCTGAAACCTGCTATATCCTGTGCTAACTTTACTATCTCTAACACACCTACCCACCTTACCCCAATCACTGTATCAATCCATCTCAGTGATGGTCTTCCTCTCTTTCTCCATCCCTCTACCCTTCCAAGCATGATGTCCTTCTCCAAGGACTGGTTCCTCTTTGCAACATGTCCAAAGTATGTTAGAGGAAGCTTCAGAATCCTTGCCTCCAAAGAGAAGCCTGGTTTCACCCTTTCTAGGATGAACTTGTTTGTTCTCCTGGCAGTCCATTGTATATTCAACACTCTTCTCCAGCACCACAGCTCAAAAGCATCAATTCTCTTTCTACCATCCCTAGTCATTGTCCAGCTCTCTGACACATAGCAGGCAATTGTGAAGACTATGTCCTGTATCAGGCGCACCTTAGTCTTTAGACTGATGTCTTTGCTCTTCTGTACTTTGCATATTGTTTGATCATTTTCATACTCTGTTAGGTCACCTTTTATTTGGAATGGTTAATAAATATGGATCTCTTCAAGTCAGTTGGCCTCCAGATTTCTTGGCAGAACCTAGTAAGCATGTCCAGGGCATGTTTGTTGCAATATGTCAACTGGTATTCCATCAATTCCTGGGGCCTTCTTTTTTGCCAATTCCTTCAGAACAGCTTGAACTTTCTCCTTCATCACCATTGCCTCTTGATCATATATTGTTTAAAAAAATTCATAGACTGTGTAACAATTGCATGTCCCCTTGGATGCAATATTTTAGAAGCTGTTTTTCTAAGAAAGTGTCCACTGGACTGGTAGGCAACATCACGTTGGACAGGAAAAAGATTGAAACTGTTAACAACTTCATCATACTTAGATCTACAATTAACACCCTTGGTACCAGCAGTCAAGAAATCAGGAAACGTATTGCAATGGTAAAGACTGCAGTTAAGGACTTCTCCAAATTAGTGAGGAATAATGATGTCAGTTTGAGGACTAAGGTGCGTCTGATCCAGGTCATAGTTTTTCTGATCACTTGCTCTCAGCATCTGAGAGCTGGACACAAATACCGATGACAGAAAAAGAATTCATGCCTTGAGTTGTGATGTTGGAGAAGAACCCCAAACATCCTATGGACTGTCCAAAGAACAAATATGTCTTTGAGTGGGTGCAGACAGAGTGACTTTGGAGGCAATGATGATGAGGCTTTGCCTCATATACTCCTAGCATGTTGCTAGGAGTGGCTATTCCTTGGAGAGGGACATGATGCTTGGAAGGGTGAAGGATATGTGAAGGAGTGACAAGACCTTTGACCAGGTGGATTGACATGGTGACTGCTGCAGTGGGCTATAGTATGTCAGGAAGTGTGAGGATGACATAGAATAGGACAGAGTTCAGATCCTCTGAGCATAGCATCATTATGAGTTGTACTTGATTCAATGGCACCTAACAACAACAAGAAGAAAGTGTATATCAATATTAGCATTTATTCACAAGCAGTAATCTGTATTTCTATTCTCAAGTGAACAAGTGCATAGTGGATTAGACTGCTAACTGGAAAAATCAGTACTTTGAAGCCATTAATCACTCTAGTGGAGAAAGAAGGGCAGTATCTGTCCTCCGGCAAAGATCTGCAGCTTCAGAACTTCTGTGAAGGGTCACTGGGGATCAGAATCCACTTGATGGCAGTTGATTAGCTTGGGTTTATATCACTCGCTTTTCCCATGAGTTTATAGTACGCTGGTCTCAGGTAAGTGATCCCTATGGTGATTTTGACCAAGTTCACTCTTGAATCTACTCAGCTAGAAGCTCAGGTGAGCTTCTGATTTACAATGGACTGGGGCACAGCCTATAGGGACTTGTGCCACTAATGGAAAGGTGTGTGTCGGCAGTCAGGAGTCCACCAGTGGTTCTGCAGGAGATAAATGGACGTTCTCCTCTGTGTAATTTACAGCCTCTGAAAACCCACTGTCATTATGAGTTGATTTCAACTCAATGATGGTGAGTAGTTGTTGTTGTTGGGTGACATCGAGTCAACTATAACTTGTAGTGACCTGAACAACGTACCTGAATCTTGTCATTGCCTGTACCGTCCTCAAGATTCTCAATACGCTCAAGTCCACTGTTACAGTCCCTCTGACAATGAACTTGCCAAGAATCAGATTGGCTGGGCTCTCTTTAGCTCTTCTTGTCCACCTTTCCCAGCACAATATCTTTTTCCAAGGATTAGCCTCTTCTGAGAAAATGCCCAAGTGTGAAATGAAGTTTCACCCTCTTTCCCTCTGAGGAGCACCCCAGTTGCATTTCTTCCAAGACATTTGCTTTTTTTTTTACTACCCATAGAATATTAATACTCTTCACCAATAACACCAGAATCAAAGACATTGCTGCTTCTTCATACCTTCCTTATTTGTTATCCAACTTTCAGATACATAGGAAGAAATTGAAAATACGGCTTGGATCCAGCTCTCCTCAGTCTGTACACTGAGGCCCTGTTCTTTAGCACTTTGGAGAAGCCCTTGACAGCAGATTTTCTCGGTGCCATTTGGAATATACTTGTGAAAGTTAGATAATTAATAAAAGATTAAAGTTATTTAAGCTAATTTTCTAATCTACCACATAGTTTCTCCAAGTAATTTACCTGCCTTTCCTTCTAGACTTTGTCACTTCCCTCCTGTTCTTCTTTAGCTCTTTTTTTGTCCCTTCGCTCCTCAAATATTTACTAAGCAGTAATACACCCCAGTTTGGAGAAGGTAGACTTAGTGAATGAGAGCTGATTGCTGTCTTCATAAAGCTTTGTAAAGCATCTCACTGCCTAAAATGCTAGTGTATTTGAAAGAGCTTTCACTTCCCCTTTGAGCAGTTTCACCCTAGCCTGTGTTAAATGCTAATGTCAGCTAGCATTTAGTAAATAACAAGAAAGATAATGTTCTTCTCTAATTGTTGAAAATGATAGTGTTCCTAAAGCAAGGTTTCCAGCTGTTTTGTCTGATTTAATCAAGATCTCTTAACCTCATTGTCTCAGGATTCTGTTCCCTATCTATTTGCAATTCTCTTTCTAAAGAAAGCTCAAGTGATTATGACCTTTGGCACGCCCTAGTTGCCACAAAAAGAGTTGGGTTACTGGCTTATTTTCATTCGTTCTCAGTTCTCATCAGTATTTTCACTTCCTACTACTTACACAAGTGGGGAAATTACTTACGCTAGAATTCAAATGCCAAGAGAACACAATCAACCCACAATTTAACAAAACACTAACAACCCACAACACAATAGTTGCAATCCTGGATTCCAACACTTGGCAACCTGGTAGGTACAGAGGAGAAGTACAACAAATGATAATATTTTCCAGTATCTTTTTTCCAACCCACTTCTTAAACAACCTGTACATCAGTAGTTGACCATGCCAACATTTGAACCACCCAGCGACTCTTAATCAGGGTGCCACTATACAAAAATAAATCCTTGTCAGAGAGTCCAGTCTGATTCACAGTGATGCTAAAACCAAACCCATCACCCTGGAGTCCATTCCAATCCACAGAGACCCTCTTTTGGGCTTCTAAGGAGATGAAGTCTTGAAGGAAGAGACTGCCCATCTTGCTCTCACATAGCAGCTAGTGGATTTGAACCACTGACTTCTGATGGCGGTGTAACACCTATCAGAGGCCCTGTAACTTTCTAACTCATTGCTCTCAAGCCAGAACCGACTCAAAGCTGACTTTCTATAGGTTCTCGGAGGCTGTAAATCACATGACAGGAGAAAGCTCATCTTTCTTCCTTGGAGCGACTAGTAGATCTGAACTACTTGCCTTTTGGTTGGCAGCTTCACTCCTTACCCACTAGGCGACCACTTTGTCGTTCGGGGTAAAATTGCCCAAAAGGGCTTCCAAGGTCATCATATGTATGTAATCTTTTTCTCCTGAGGAGTGGCTGGCAGGTTCAGACCGCCAACCTTTCATTTGGGAGCTGAGAGCTTAACCACTGCACCACTAGGATTCCTTATTCACAATGCAGTAGTCTCACGACACGGGAGTTTAATCAAAAGCAGAAAGGGCCCAGGGTCGTGTCTTAGGCTCTGAATTAGAGTCTTATTTGATTTCAACTTTTTCCTTGTTGTTGTTGTTGTTATGTGCTGTCCAATCATTTGCGACTCATAGCGACCCTATGCACAACAGCCCTAAACCCTGCTCTATCCTGCGCCAACCACACTGCCTCTGACACACCCATCCCGATTACCCCAGTCACCGAGTCAATCCATCTCATAGAGGGTCTTCCCCTCCTGCGTTGTCTCTCCACCCTCCCAAGCATTATGTCCCTCTCCAAGGACCCGTCCCTCCTGGCAACATGTCCAAAGTATGTCAGACGAAGCCCCAGAATCCTTGCCTCCAAGGAGTAGCTTGGTTTAATCCTCTCCAAGATGAATCTGTTTGTTTTCCTGGCAGTCCATGGTACATTCAGTACCCTTCTCCAGCACCACAGCTCAAAAGCATCCACTCTCCTTCTGTCCTCCCTAGTCATTGTCCAACTCTCTGATGCATAACAAGTGATTGCAAATACCATGGCCTGTATCAGGCACACCTTAGTCTCCAGAGAGACACCGTTGCTCCTGAGTACTTTAGAGAGGTCCCTAACAGCAGACTTTCCCATCGCAATACGCTTTTTGATTTCCTGACTGCTGGGGCCAAGAGTGTTGACTGTGGAGCTGAGCAAACTGAAGCTGTGAACAATCTCAATCTCTTCGTCATCCATCCTGATGCTGCCAATTGGTCCAGTGGTGAGAATCTTTGTCTTCTTGACATTGAGCCTCAGTCCATACTGAAGGCTGCAGTCCTTGACCCTCCGCAGTAAGTTCATGAGGTCCTCCTCAGTTTCAGCAAGCAGGGTTGTGTCATCTGCATAATGCAGATTGTTAATAGATCTTCCACCAATCCTGATGCCACAATTCTCCTCATAGAGCCCAGCCTCTCGGATAATCTGCTCTCAAGGGTAAAAGGACTCCTGGTAGTCCTCTGTGTTCTGGGCAGAGCTGTCCACAAGAGCTGTGGGCTGCCACCTTTAGGGAGGGAGCTCTGTGGTCTAGTGGTCAGAACTGGGTCAGAAGGCACTCATTACATGCCCACCCACTGCTCCTCAGGAGATAGGTGGGCAATCTCCTCCTGTGTGATTCAAAGCTCTGAGCAGTGGGTTCCAATTCAACAGCACACAACAACAGCAGTCTTTAAGGAAGCAGACCTTCAGACCTTTCTTCAGTGCTGCTGCTGGTGTTGTTAGGTGTGAAAGAGTTTTTATGACTCCAAAGGTCCTGTGATGGGCCATCTCCATGCTCTTTCCATACTTAATTCCATTGTTGCAATCTCTGTGAAACCCACCTCCTGGAGAATCTTCCTCTCTTGTGCCTACTCTCTGCTTTTCCAGGTGCTACTGAATGGGTTTGAAATACCACCTTTTGGTTAGTAACAAAGAGTAAACTGTTTGCACCATCAGGGCTTCTGCTCTTCCCTTGACAGAACATTAGAACAATGAGGGAGGTGGATATGCTTAAACTAGGGAGATGCCCAGACCAGGGACAGACCAACTCCACCAGACTCTGGGAGTGAGCTCCAGGCATCAGGACTTCTTTTTTTTTTTTCTATAATTATATTTTATTAATTTTCATAAACATTTACAGAGATTTTGGGCTTCCACTCATTCGTTGTTGCACTATTCTCTCTACCCTCCTCCCAGTTTGTTCTTGTCCAAATGCCACAGTGCTTGTCAAAGCCAGTTCTGATTAATCTTCTTTGTCAGTGTGTCCTTTGCCATTCCCTATCACTCCTCCCTGAGAGAGACTTCACCCTGAGTCATAAGGAAAAGGGGATGGCGTATTCTCTTAGCTACTTCCTGCTGAAAAGGGACGCTGTGGGTTTCAGGGTGAAGATCTTCTCTCACTACTCTAAAGGGCCCCTTTGGCAGTAGGAAACACATAGACTATTATGGAGATTGATTTTGGAATTTAGATGCACTATTATTGATTGTGCTTGGCTGTACATGTTCATATCCTTGAAGATGTATCATGGGGGTGTTGTAACCTAGAAGACACAAATTTGACTAACAAGTTATAAGTACATGAGTCCAAAAATTATGGAAAAGTAAAAGAAAAGATTCTTTCATTGTTTTACAAACCCTCCCCCAGGTCCCCTCCACCATGTAGCCCTCGCTCTAGTCTCCAGGCATCAGGACTTCTGAGGCCAAAGTTCAGTTGGTAGGAACTACCACGTTGAGGAGGCCACAGGACAGTCCACCACAAGTAAATGCCAATTTCCTCAATGCATTTTGACCACAGAGCATTTCAACACAATGGAGTCTTGATTCATTGTGAAACTGGAAAAAAAAAATCCAAAAAGGTCCAAGACAGTCAGGAGAGTAGGTAAGGCTGAAGGTCCGATTCAAACCAAGGATTTCTATGTCCAAAATCTGTGATGGTACAAAATCAGAAAGAGAAGATCACTGGCATAATGTTTAGTTGAGGGAAGAAAGCAAATAAGACAGCAAAGCACAGCAATGAGAGCCTGCAGCGGCATAATCATCATCTAGGCTGCGCTTTGGGGAGACGCAAATGTCTGTGGAGTTATTTCCTATAAACCTTAAATTTGCAAGCAATTACCCTGGAAGCATTAAAATGTGTGCTAATTAAAAGTGAATCATCTCGTTGCCTGATTTAGAAATCAGAACAAATGCTGAAATAAGCCAGGCTCAGGGAGCAACTGGGCAACAGGGGCGGAAAGTCAGTGTCCCGATAGGTTGTCAACAGTCACCTTTCTAACAGCGTTTTGATTTATTTTCATTTTCTGAGAAGTAATAAAGCATCCAGGAACAAAGAACTGTTATGCTTAATGGCTCACGTCTCAAAATAGAAGTTCTTTTTTCCTTGGGGTTTTATAGCTTCCCAGAATATAATTAAAAATAAATAACTTACTCTTTTAATGGCTCGTATCCTAAAAATTGGACCCATAAGCAACGTCGTGCTAAATAGAGAAGGGATTGAAGTTGTCAGGGATTTTGTTTTACTTGGATCTAGAATCAAGTCCCATGGAAGCAGTAATCAAGAAATCAAATGGGGTAAATTTGCTCCAAAAGACCTTTAAAAAGTGTTCGTGTTTAGTTTATTATTTTTTTTAAATGTCATTTTAAAAACTAACCTGTGCCTGACCCAAGCCATGGTATTTCCAATACATGTAAAAGCTGCAATGAATAAGGAAGACAGAAGAAAAACTGATGCATTAAAATTGTGTTCTTGCTCAAGAATACTGAATATACCGTGACTGCCAGGAGATTAGAAAAACCTGTCTCAGAAAAGGTGTAACCAGAGCGCTCCTGAGAAGTAAGGCTGGCAAGGTTGGCTTTCCCATATTTTCTACAATGTATCAGGAGAGACTGGTCCCTGCAGAAGAACATCATGTTTGGTAAAGTACTAGATGGGGGGGGGGCGCCGGGGGGGGAAGGAGGTAGATCCTCAATGAGATGAATTGACAGACTGTAATAATGAGCTCGCGCAGCAGGACTGGGAGGATAGAGCAGAACTAAGCAGTGCTTGTTCTGTTGTTCTTGGAGTAGCTGTAAGTCAGAACTGACTCTAAGAAACTTAACAACAACACTTTACATAATCACAAACATTGGCTATTCTGGAGCCAATGTTTCGGGGCTGAGCAATCTGTATGTACAATGAGGTCATGCTTATGACCAAGGAACTCCCGTTCATCATCCCACCTGTACAGGCAAGACCTCAGGGGCCCTCCTGAAAATTAACCTGGGTGATGCCTGATTGTCTTTGCCATGAGCTGAGGCACTAAGCCTCTCAGAGATATGATATGAAATCAAACTCATCACCACTCAGTTGATTGCAACTCACAGTGGCTTGTCTTAACTGTTGAATGCTGCTGTAACAGAGATACCACTGTTGGATGTCTCTAACAAATCCTTTTTACTGTCTGATAATCGGTGTTCTTGTGGTTGTGTATACTAAGTCAGGAGTGACCCTGAGCCTCCAGCAGATTTTCTGAGACTGTCAGTTGCCAAGGAGTTGACCACTCCTCCTTCTCCTATGCAGCACCTAGGGGATTTGGACCACGCCCGTTGAGGTTGGCAGTGCAATGCTTTATCACTAAGCCACCAGAGCTCTTGGTCTTATAGTGTGTTGTTGTTAGGTCCCATCGAGTCGAGTACAAATAATAATGATCCTACCAGATCTGAATCCTGTCCTATTCTGTTTCGTTTTCACAATCTCTGACACAGTTGAAACCATTGCTGCAATCACAGTGTCAATCAACATGATTGAGTGCCTTCTACTATTTCTTTTTTTAAAATATTTTAATTTATTTATTTTTCATCTCAATGAACATCTACAGAGATTTTGGAATTCCATTCATTCATTGTTGCACCCTTCTCCCCGCCCACCCCCTCTCACCCCCCCCGTTTGCTCCTCTCCCTGAAAAGCAAAAGAAAAACTCCCTCATTAGTACACAATCCCCCCCGCACCTCTCCCAATCCCACCCCCAACCTCAAATATAATCCACTCTGCAACCATCATTGCGTACTCCTACAATAAACATGTTGTTGTTGTTGTTATGTGCCATCGAGTTGCCTGCGACTCTATGTACAACAGCCCTAAACTCCGCTCTGTCCTGTGCCAATCGCACTGTCTCTGACACTCCCATCCCAATTATCCCAGTCACTGAATCAATCCACCTCATAGAGGGCCTTCCTCTCCTGCACCGTCCCTCCACCCTCCCAAGCATGATGTCCCTCTCTAAGGACCGGTCTCTCCTCACAACATGTCCAAAGTAAGTTAGACGGAGCCTCAGAATCCTTGCCTCCAAGGAGCCACCTGGTTTAACCCTTTCCAGGACAAATCTGTTTGTTTTCCTAGCAGTCCATGGTATTCTCAATACTCTTCTCCAGCACCACAGCTCAAAGGCATCAATTCTCCTTCTATCCTCCTTGGTCATTGTCCAACTCTCTGATGCATAACAGGTGATTGCGAAGACCATGACCTGTATCAGGCGCACCTTAGTCTCCAGATAGACACCACTGCTCTTCAGCACTTTGAAGAGGTCCCTAACAGCAGACTAGCCTATCTACACAGCAATTCTACAGGATGCATCACCTTTGACCGATAAATATTGCGACTAAATTTCAGAGACACTGATCCCAACATAAGGAACTACCATCAGCTGATGTGTTTGAAATCACAGAAGCCATGGAAGCTTCATATATAAGTTATTAGATGGAGGGCTGGTGAAAGGGAGATAGATGTGAAGGGAGGGGGTAGAAGTGGATGGATATCCTGTGGGATGGTGAAGCAGGAAATAAGTGCGTAAAGGTGCATGTGAGAAAGGCAGGGACAACACTGACACTAAAGTTAACTCCGCAATAAGGGATATACCTTTAACTTGCTCGTCTGTCTAATACTTCTCTAAATCTGAACATTCACATTGAGACAGACAAGGAAGTAGGATTGGCCATCCACTTCTGAAATAGCAGGCCTCTGAAAACCCTATGTACAATAAACATAATGCCCTAAAATATAATACTTTTAAACTATTCTCTCCCCCATAGACTTCAATGCCGTAAACATATTTCATCCAGTTTTTCTCAGCCTTACCCCCACCCCAATGCCAGCCTCATTCTACAACAGTGGCACCATATAGCATTTGTCCCTTTGTGACTGAGATACCTCACTCAGCATCAGGATTGGAGGAAGACTCATCTTCTTCATAAAGTCTAGCTTCTTGAAAAATCTGCTGAGCACAGGTATGAAGAAAAGTTACAACTCACACCTTTCTTAATTTTAAACCGTGTAGTGTTTGGTCCCTTGCTCTACTTGCACGACAGCTTCTTGGTCCAGGTATAAGTTTCACACGAGCACAATTAAATGCTCTGGGATTCCCATTCTTCTGAGTGTTAGCTTTCTCAGTTTGTTGTGATCCACGCAGTCAAATGCCTTTGCATAGTCAAAAAAGCACAGACAGGCATTCTTGGGGTATTCTTTACTTTCACCCAGGATCCATCTGACATCAGTAATGATATTCTTGGTACCACAGTCTCCTTCCAGCTTGAACTTCTGGTAGTTCTCTATGTACTGTTCTAGCAGCATATGCAGTTTGTTATTGTTGTTGTTGTTGTTGTTGTTGTTATGTGCCGTTGAGTCGCCTGTGACTCCTAGTGACCCTATGTACAAAAGCCCTAAACCCTGTTCTATCCTGTGCCAGGATTATTCTCTCTGACACACCTATCCCCATTACTCTAGTCACTGAATCAATCTATCTCATCAAGGATCTTCCTTTCTTGCACTGTTCTTCCACCCTCCCAAGCATGACATCCCTCTCTAAGGACTGGTCCCTCTCCTTCTAACCTGTCTAAAGTATGTCAGACGAAGCTTCACAATCCTTGCCTCCAAGGAGCAGCCTGGTCTCACCCACTCTAGTACTGCCCCGGCCCGCGGGGACATTCAACGGTGACCCTAGGAGAGGAAGAAAGAGAATGGGGGGGCGGGGGCGCAGGAGACAAAGCGACATTGAGGCAAGTCGAAATTTCCGATCAAGCCTCGACTTTATTGAAATCATACAGAGATATATATCCTTCCAGGGTGGGGTAAACTGAAACACAATGGGGGGAGTGGAAAGAAGTAAGGTTGGGTGTTCCCAGTAGACCTAAACCTGTCCTCCCAGGGTGAGGCAACATATCCAGGCATGTCCTTAGAGAATTACAAAATGGCTTCAGCTAGGTAGGACAAAACGGCTTCCAGCAGATCCTCTCTTTCAATAATTATTTGAAGACTGCAAAAGCGCAACAGGATTGCCCTTGGTGCTCTCCTGTTTGACCAGGTATGAAACCAGCGCCTGTCTTAGGTTGGACACCGCACCTACTGATCTTACCAGTCATGGGCTAACCCAGCAACTATGGCGGGGCACCTGTCTTAGGTTGAAACAGGGGCCAGTGTCTCTTACCCGTCTCTGGCTGCCCGGTTTATTAACTTGTATCACCAAGGTTTTCTTTATTGGCCATTTGCAGTCTTTGATAATGGACTTGTATGGGATGGGAGGCTATGGATAGGACCTGCTGCTTTTAGGCCATAATTGATTGAATATACATTCTTTTGCTTTAAATTTTTTGTCACAGTATGCACTAACCCAATTAAAATCTTAGCCGTGTGGACTTCTT
>NW_006400507.1:898-1355 GCF_000299155.1 Elephantulus edwardii | reverse complement strand
GCAAAACCTTTTTAGTGAACGGGATAAATGAATTCATCTTAAAAGAGCATTCTGTCAGAATACAGCAGTAGGAGTCCTTTTAGCATCTAAAATATACAGCAATAACTTTCTGCTACAATTTATACAAGAGAGAACAGGAAGAGATAAAGTCCTGAACTTCTTTCAAAGCCTAATGAGCCTCCATAGTTAATGCTTCCCTAGAATTAGGATCATTATTTCCAATTGGAATATTATATAATGGTTAAAAGGTCCTGCTCAGTCAGTTCCAAATATGAATTAATTTAATTAATATTCTTATATAGAACAGTCAGCATAAAAAACAGGGGGCCAATGGCTCCCATGAAGAAGGTCCCAAGCCATGCCTCTCTGAGTATCCACCAAGAATAACAAGGAACATGAACAAAGTAAAACCATAAGGAAGTACAAAACAAAGATAAGGGATAATGGTGAACTCTTT
>NW_006400507.1:0-528 GCF_000299155.1 Elephantulus edwardii | reverse complement strand
AGGAATTGAAGGAACCACAGATATATAAGTTAGGATTTTCCTTGTGTTGGATCCTAGAAAATAAGCTGTTTGTTCATTGCAGACAGGAGACAGCAGGGGACCCCCAAAGAGGGAGTGTTGCTTACTGAGCTGGAGTTCACCCTGAGGCATCAAGGCAATTCCCAAAGACATACCAAATTCTTGCATTTGTGAGCCCCTCCCTCTGGAGCCAGGCAGAAGGTTTTCAATAAGAGTTGCCTCATCTGCATTGAATTTTCTCTGTGGTTTACTTCCTGATAATTCTCAATAAAGATACAGAGAAGCTTGACTAGGGGCTTCCAGTCAAAAACTACTGGCCCCTTGTTTTATGCTGTGCTCCATCTCGTTCCTGGCTGTTTGTCCTCTTATTAATAACTATAAAATTATTCCATTCTTTGGGACCCTCCATTTGCAACACATAATAATAGTAATATCAATATTTTCATCAGATCTTCCTTAAAGCTAAAAAAAGTAGCACATAATTTGCTTTCTAGTACTGATTTATAAAGA
>NW_006400506.1:2446-28176 GCF_000299155.1 Elephantulus edwardii | reverse complement strand
ACTACTTCCCAGCTGCCTTGGGCTAAAGGCCACCTTCTCGTTCAAATCTGAGGCCCGGCTGGCTAGCCTCACTTCAGGGACAGGGCAAACCTTCACGTCAAACACATTCCCGGAAAGCAGTCAACTCTAAAATCTTGCCACGATTCCTGCACTCATACAACCACGAGCCAGCATTCTGGCAAGGAGAGATTCCCAAGTGCTCGGAGGAGCCAGCTAAACTAGGAACAACATGGCCACTGCTTCCCAAATGCCTTGGGCTTAATTCCGTCTCCGGGTTCAAATGTTAGGCGCAGGCTGGCTAGCCTCACTCCAGGGACAGAGCAAACCTACACGTCAAACATATTCTCGGAAAAGCAGTCAACTCCTAAAGGTTGCCTCAATTCATGCACTCCCACAACCACCCTCCTGCCTTCTGGCAAGAAGAGCTTCCCAAGAGCTGGGAGGAGCCGGCCAAACCAGGAACAACATGGCCACTACTTCCCAGCTTCCTTGGGCTTAAGGCTGCCTCCTGGATCAAACCCTATGCCAAGGCTGGCTAGGGTCACTCCAGGGACAGAGCAAACCTGCACGTGAAACTCATTCCGGCAAAAGCTGTCTATTCCAAAACCTTCCCACGATTCCTGCACTCCCACCACCATGCTCCTGCGCCTTCTGGCAAGGTGAGATTCCCATGAACGTGGGAGGTGCTGGCCAAACCATGAACAACATGGCCACCACTGCCCAGCTTCCTTGGGCTTAAGGCGCCTCGTGGTTCAAACCCTAGGCCCAGCCAGGCAGGCTAGCCTCACTCCAGGAACAGAGTAAACCTGCACGTCAAACACATTCCCGGAAACGCAGTCAAGTCCAAAACCTTGCCACAATTCCTGCACTCCCCGCAACATGTTCCTACCTTCGTGCAAGGAGAGCTGCCCAGGAAGTGTGGAGGTGCTGACCAAAGCAGGCAGAACATGGCCATTACTTCCCAGCTGCCTTGGGCTTAAGGCCGCCTCCTGGTTCAAATCGTAGGTCCAGGCTGGCTAGCCTCACTCCAGGGACAGAGCAAACCTGCACCTCATAAACATTCCCGGAAAAGCAGTCAATCCAAAAGATTGCCATAATTCCTGTACTCTCACCACCACGCTCCTGCCTTCTGGCAAGGAGAGCGTCCCAAAAACTGCGAGGAGCTGGCCAAACCAGGAACAACATTGCCACTACTTCCCAGCCGCATTGAGTGTAAGTCGGCCTCCCCCATCAAACGCTAGGCCCAGCCTGGCTAGCCTCACTCCAGGGACAGAGCAAAGCTGCACGTAAAAAGCATTCCTGAAGAGCAGTCAACTCCAAAAGCTGCCCACGATTCCGGCACTCCCAACACCACACTCCAGCCTTCTCGCAAGGTGAGCTTTCTAAGAGCTGGGAGGAGCCGGCCAATACAGGGCCAACATGGGCAACATTTCCCAGCTGCCTTGGGCCTAAGGCAGCCTCCTTGTTCCAATCCTAGGGCCAGGCTGGCTAGCCTCACTCCAGGGACTGAGCAAACCTGCATGTCAAACACATTCCCGGAAAAGTAGCCACCTCCAAAAGGTTGCCATGATTCCTGCACTCCCATTACGACGCTCCTGCCTTCTGCGAAGGAGAGCTTCCCAAGAGCTGCGAAGAGCCGGCCAAACCAGGAACAACATGGCCACTATTTCCCAACTGCCTTGGGCTTAAGGCTGCCTGCTAGTTCAAACCATAGGCCCAGACTGGATAGCCACACTCCGGGGACAGAGCAAACCCGCACGTCAAACACATTCCCGGATAAGCAGTCAACTAAAAAAGCTTTCCATGATTCCTGCACTCCCACCACCACGCTCCAGCCTTATGGCAAGGAGAGCTTCCCAAGAGCTGGGAAGCACCAGCCAAACTAGGAACAACATGTCCACTAATTCCCAGCTTCCTTGCGCTTATGGCCGCCTCCTGGTTCAACCTCTAGGCCCAGGCGGGCTAGCCTCACTCCAGGGACAGAGTAAACCTGCACATTAAACACATTCCCGGAAAAGTCATCAACTCCAAAAGCTTGCCACGATTCCTACACCCCCACCACCACGCTCCTGCCTTCTGGGAAGGAGAGGTCCAAAGAGGTGGGAAGAGTAGGCCAAACCAAGAACAACTTGGCCACTATTTCCCAACTGCCTTGAGCTTAAGGCCACCTCCTACTTCAAACCTTAGGCTCAGGCTGGCTAGCCTCACTTCAGGAAAAGAGCAAACCCGCACGTCAAACTCATTCCCGGAAAACAATCAACTCCAAATGCCACGATTACTGCACTCCCACCACCATCCTCCTGCCTTCTGGCAAGCAGAGCTTCCCAAGAGCTGAGAGAAGCCGGGCAAACCAGGAAAAACACGGTCAGTACGTCCCAGCTGCCTTGGGCTTAAGCCGCCACCTGGTTCAAACCCTAGGCCCAGACTGGCTAGCCTCACTCCAGGGACAGAGCAACTATACATGTCAAACACATTCCCAGATAAGCAGTCAACTACAAAAGCTTTTCACGATTCCTGCACTCCAACCACCACGCCCTTGCCTTCTGGCAAGGAGAACATCCCAGATTCTGGGAGGTGCCGACGAAATTTTAGGTCCAGGCTGGCTAGCGTCACTCCTGGGACAGATCAAACCTGCACATGAAACACATTTCCGGATACGCAGTCAACTACAAAAGCGTTCCACGATTCCTGAACTTCCACCACCACGCTCCTGCCTTATGGGATGGAGAGCTTCCCAAGACCTGGGAGGAGTCGAGGAAACCATGAACAACATGGACACTAATTCACAGCTGCCTTGGGCTTAAGGCTGCCTCCTGCTTCAAACGCTAGGATCAGGCCGGCTAGCCTCACTCCAGGGACAGAGTAAACCTGCACATTAAACACAATCTCAGAAAAGCACTCAACTCCAAAAGCTTGCCACGATTCCTGCACTCCCACTACCACACTCCTGCCTTCTGGCAAGGATAGCTTTCCCGGAGCTGAGAGGAGCCGGCTAAACCAGGAACAACATGGCCACTATTTCCCAGTTGCCATGGGCTAAAGGCCGCCTCCTGGTTCAAACCCTAGGTCCAGGGTGGCTAGCCTCACTCCAGGGATAGAGCAAACCTGCACGTCAAACACATTCTTAGAAAAGCAGTCAACTCGAAATCGTGCCACAATTCCAGCACTATAAAAACCGGGCTCCTGCCTTCTGGCAAGGAGAGCTTCCCAAGAGCAGGGAGGAGCCGGCCAAACCAGGAAAATCATTGCCTCTACTTCCCAGCTGCTTTGGGCCTAAGTCTGCCTCCTGGATCAAATGCTAGGCCCAGGCTGGCTAGACTCACTCAAGGGACAGACCAAACCTGCACGTCAAACACATTCCCGGAAGCGCAGTCCACTCCAAAAGCTTGCCACGATTCCTGCCCTCCCACCACCACACTCCTGCCTTCTGGGAAGGAGAGCTTCCCAAGAGCTGAGAGGAGCCTGCCAAACCTGGAACAACATGTCCAACACTTCCCAGCTTCCTTGGGTTTAAGGCCGCCTCCTGGTTCAAACCCTAGACCCAGGCTGGCTAGCCTGACTCCAGTGACAGAACAACCCTGCATATCAAACATATTCCCGGAAAAGCAGTCAACTCCAAAAGCTTGCCACGATTCCTGCATTCCCATCACCATGCTCCTGCCTTCTTGGAAGGAGAGCTACAAAGAGGTGGGAAGAGCAGGCCAACCCAGGAACAACATGGCCACTATTTCCCAACTGCCTTGGACTTAAGGCTGCTTCCTACTTCAAACCTTAAGCTCAGGCTGGATAGCCTCACTTCGGGGACAGAGCAAACCCACACGCCAAACACATTCCCGGATAAGCAGTCAACTACAACAGCTTTCCATGATTCCTGCACTCCCGCCACCATGCTCCTGCCTTATGGGAAGGAGAGGTTCCCAAGAGCTGGGAGGAGTCGGGCAAACCAGGAACAACATGAACATTACTTCACAGCTGCCTTGGGCTTAAGGCCGCCTCCCAGTTCAAACGCTAGCCTCAGGCCGTCTAGCCTTACTGCAGGGACAGAGTAAACCTGCACATTAAACACAATCTCAGAAAAGCAGTCAACTCCAAAAGCTTGCCACAATTCTTGCACTCTCACAACCACGCTCCTGCCTTCTGGCAAGGATAGCTTCCCTGGAGCTGGGAGGAACCGGACAAACCAGGAACAACATGGCCACTACTTACCAGCTGCCTTGGACTTAAGGCCTCCTCCTTGTTCAAACCCTAGGCCCAGGCTGCCTAGCCTCACTCCAGGGACGGAGGAATCCTGCACTTCAAACACATTCCCAGAAAAGCAGTCAAATCCAAAAGCTTGCCACAATTCCTGCACTCCCACCACCACGCTCCTGCCTTCTGGCAAGGAGAGTTTCCAAGAGCTGGGAGGAGCCGGCTAAACCAGGAAAACATGGCCACTACTGCCCAGCTGCATTATGCTTAAATCCGACTCCTGGCTCAAACTCGAGGCCCAGGCTGGCTAGCCTCACTACAGGGACAGAGCAAACCTGCACGTCAAACACATTCCCAAAAAAGCAGTCATCTCCAAAAGCATGCCACAATTCTGCCACTATAAAAACCGGGCTCCTGCCTTCTGGCAAGGAGTGCTTCCCAAAAGCTGGGAAGAGCCAGCCAAACCAGGAACAACATGGCTATTACTTTCCAGCTGCCTTGGGTTTAAAGCCGCCTCCTGGTTCAAAACCTTGGCCCAGGCTGGGTAGCCTCACTTCAGGGACAGAGCAACCCTGCACGTCACACACATTCTCGCAAAAGCAGTCAACTCCAAAACCTTGCCACGATTCCTGCACTCCTACCACCACGCTCCTCCCTTCTGGCTAGGAGAGCTTCCTATGAACCTGGGAGGTTCCGGCCACAGCAGGAAGAACATGGCCACTACTGCAAAGCTGCCTTGGGCTTAAGGTAGTATCCTGGTTCAAACCCTAGGACCAGACTAGCTAGCCTCACTCCAGGGACAGAGGAAAACTGCACGTCAAAGACATTCTGGCAAAAGAAGTAAACTCCAAAAGCTTGCCACGATTCCTGCACTCCCACTACCACGCTCCTGCCTTCGGGCAAGGAGAGCTTCCCAAGAGCTGGAAGGAGCCGGCCAAACCAGAAAAAACATTGCCTCTACTTCCCAGCTGCTTTGTGCGTAAGTCCGCCTCCTGGATCAAACGCTAGGTGAAGGCTGGCTAGCCTCACTAAATGGAAGGAACAAACCTGCAAGCCAAACACACTCCCGGAAGGGCAGTCAACTCTGAAAGCTTGCCACGATCCCTGCACTCCCTCCACCATGCTCCTGCCTTATGGTTAGGAGAGCTTCCCAAGAGCTGGGAAGAGTCAGCCAAACCAGAAACAACATGTCCACGATTTCCCAGTAGCCATGGGCTAAAGGCCGCCTCCTGGTTCAAACTCTAGGCCCAGGCTGGCTAGCCTAACTCTAGGGACAGAACAAACCTGCATGTCAAACACATTCCCGGAAAAGCAGTCAACTCCAAAAGTTTGCCACGATTCCTACACTCCCATCACCACGCTCCTGCATTCTGGGAAGGAGAGCTCCAAAGAGGTGGGAAGAGCAGGCCAAACCAGGAACAACATGGCCACTATTTCCTAACTGACTTGGGCTTAAGGCCGCCTCCTACTTCGAACCTTAGGCTCAGACTGGTTAGCCTCACTTCGGGGACAGAGCAAACAAGCACGTCAAACACATTCCCGGATAAGCAGTCAACTCCAAAAGCTTTCCACGATTCTTGCACTCCCAATACCACGCTCCTGCCTTTTGAGAAGGAGAGCTTCCCAAGAGCTGGGAGGAGTCGGGCAAAACAGGAACAACATGGACACTACTTCACAGCTGCCTTGGGCTTAAGGCCGCCTCCTGGCTCAAACGCTAGTCTCAGGCCAGCTAGCCTCACTCCAGGGACAGAGTAAACCTGCAAATTAAACACAATCTCGGAAAATCAGTCAACTCCAAAAGCTTGTCAAAATTCTGGCACTATAAAAACCGTGCTCCTGCCTTCTGGCAAGGAGAGCTTCCCCAAAGCTGGGAAGAGCCAGCCAAACCAGGAACATCATGGCCACTACTTCCCAGGTGTCTTGGGCTTAAAGCCTCCTCCTGGTTCAATCCCTAGGCCCAGGCTGGCGAGCCTCACTCCAGGGACAGAGGAAACCTGCATGTCAAACACATTCCTAGAGAAGCAGGGAAGTACAAAAGCTTGCCACGATAACTGCACTCCCACCACCATGCTCCTGCCTTCTGGCAAGGAGAGATTCCCAAGAGCTGGAATGAGCTGGCCAAACCAGGAACAACATGGCCACTGCTTCTCAGCGGCCTTGGGCTTAAGGCCGACTCCTGGTTCAAACCCTAGGCCCACGGTGGTTAGCCTCACTACATGGACGGAACAAACCTGCATGCCAAACACATTCCAGGAAAAGCAGTCAACTCCCAATGCTTGCCACGGTTACTGCACTCCCACCACCACGCTCCGGCCTTCTGGCAAGGAGCGCTTCCCAAGAGCTGGGAGGAGCCGCCCAAACCAGGAACAAGTCGACCACTACTTCCCAGCTGAATTGGGCTTAAGGTTGCCTCCTGGTTCAAACCCTAGTTCCAGGCTGTGTAGCCTCACTCCGGGGACAGAGCACAATTGGACGTCAAACACATCCCCAGAAAACCAGTAAACTCCAAAATCTTGCCACGATTCCTGCACCCCCACCAGCACACTCCTGCCTTCTGGCAAGGAGAGCTTCCCAAGAGCTGGGAGGAGCCGGACAAACCAGGATGAACATGGCCACTAATTCCCAGCTGCCTTGGGCTTAATGTAGCCTCCTGTTTCAAACCCTAGGCCCAAGCAGGCTAGCCTCACTGCAGGGACAGAGGAAACCTGCATGTCAAACACATTCCCCGAGAAGCAGTCAAGTAAAAAAGCTTGCCATGATACCTGCAGTCCCACAACCACACTCCTGACGTTGGGCAAGGAGAGCTCCCAAAGAGCTGGGATGAGTCGGCCAAACCAGGAACAACTTTGCCACTACTTCCCAGCTGCTTTGGGCATAATTCAGCCTCCTGAATCAAACGCTAGGCCCAGGCTGGCTAGCCTCACTCCAGGGACAAAGCAAACATGCACGTCAAACACATTCCCAGAAGAGCAGTCAACTCGAAAAGCTTACCACGATTCCTGCACTCCCACCACCATGCTCCTGCCTTATGGGAAGGAGAGCTTCCCAAGAGCTGGAAGGAGCCGGCCAAACCAAGAACAACATGGCCACTACTTCCCAGCTGCTTTGGGCTTACTGTCCAGTCCTGTTCAAAAACCTAGGCCCAGGCTGCCTAGCCTCACTCCAGGGACAGAGGATACCTGCATGTCAAACTCATTGCCGGAGAAACAGTCAAGTACAAAAGCTTGCAATGATACCTGCAGTCCCACCACCATGCTCCTGCCTTCTGGCAAGGAGAGATTCCCAAGAGCTGGGATGAGCCAGCCGAAGCAGGAACAACACGGCCACTTCTTCTCAGCTGACTTGGGCTTAAGGCCGACTCTTGGTTCAAACCCTAGGCCCACGGTGGTTACCCTCACTACATGGATGGAACAAAGCTGCACGCCAGACACATTCTCAGAAAAGCAGTCAACTCCCAATGCTTGCCACGATTCCTGCACTCCCACTACTACACTTCTGCCTTCTGGCAAGGAGCGCTTCTCAAGAGCTGGGAGGAGCCGGCCAAACCAGGAAGAACTCGGCCACTAATTCCCAGGTGTCTTGGGCTTAAGGTCGAATCCTGTTTGAAAGCCTAGTCCCAGACTGGCTAGCCTCACTCCAGGGACAGAGCAAACCTGCACCTCAACCACATTCGTGGAAAAGCAGTCAACTCCAAAAGCATGCCACGATTCCTGCACTCCCACGACCACGCTCCGCCCTTCGGGCAAGGAGAGCTTCCGAAGAGCTGGGAGGAGCTGGCCAAACCAGGAAAAATTTTGCCACCACTTCCCAGCTGCTTTGGACATAAGTCAGCCTCCTGGATCAAACGCTAGGCCCAGGCTGGCTAGCCTCACTCCAGGTACAGAGCAAAACTGCACGTCAAACACATTTCTGGATAAGCAGTCAACTACAAAAGCTTTCCACGAATCCTGCACTCCCACCACCACGCTCCTGCCTTACGGGAAGGAGAGCTTCCCAAGAGCCGGGAGGAGCTGGCCAAAGCAGGAACAACATTGCCATTACTTCCCAGCTGGATTGGGCTTAATGTCGCCTCCTGTTTCCAACCCTAGGCCCAGGCTGGCTAGCCTCACTCCAGGGACCGAGGAAACCTGTATGTCAAACACATTCACGGAGAAGCAGTCAAGTACAAAGGCTTGCCACGATACCTGCACTCCCACCACCACGCTCCTGTCTTCTGGCAAGGAGAGCTTCCCAAGAGCTGGGAGGAGCCGCCCAAACCAGAAACAACATGGCCACTACTTCCCAGCAGCCTTGGGCTTAAAGCCGCCTCCTGGTTCAAACCTTAGGCCCAGGCTTGCTAGTCTCACTCCATGGATGGGACAAACCTGCACGCCAAACACATTCCAGGAAAAACAGTCAACTCCCAAAGCTTTCCACGATTACTGCACTCCCACAACCACGCTCCTGCCTTTTAGCAAGGAGAGCTTCCCATGAGCTGGGAGGAGCTGGCCAAACCAGGAACAATACGGCCACTACTTCCCAGCTTCCTTGGGCTTAACCGGCTCCTGGTTCAAACCCTAGGCCCATGCTGGCTAGCCTCACTCCAGGGACAGAGGAAACCTGCACGTCACACACATTCCTGGAAAAGCAGTCAACTCCAAAACCTTGACACGATTCCTGCTCTCCCACCACCACACTCCTGCCTTCTGGTAAGAAGAGCTTCCCATGAACCTGGGAGGAGCTGGCCAAACCAGGAACAACTCAACCACTACTTCCCAGCTGCCTTGGGGTTAAGGCTACTTCCTGGTTCAAACCATAGGCCCAGGCTAGCTAGGGTCACTCCAGGGACAGAGCAAATCTGCACCTCAAACACATTCCCGGAAAAGAAGTCAACTCCAAAACCTTGAAACGATTCCTGCACTCCTACCACCACACCCTTGCCTTCTGGAAAGGAGAGCGTCCCACGAGCTGGGAGGAGCCGGCCAAACCAGGAACAACATGGACACTACTTCTCAGCTGCCTTGGGCTTAAGGGAGACTCCTGGTTCAAACCCTAGGCCCAGGTGGGCTTGCCTCACTTAATGGAAGGAACACACCTGCAAGCCAAATATATTCCCGGAAGGGCACTCAACTCTGAAAGCTTGCCACCTACTTCAAAACTTTGGCTCAGGCTGGCTAGCCTCACTTTGGGGACAGAGCAAACCCGCTCGTCAAACACATTCCCGGATAAGCAGTCAACTACAAAAGCTTTTCACGATTCCTGACCTCCAGCCACCACGCTCCTGCTTCCGGGCAAGGAGAGCTTCCCAAGACCTGAAAGGAGCCAGCCAAACCAGGAAGAACATTGCCTCTACTTCCCAGCTGCTATGGGTGTAAGTCCACCTCCTGGATCAAACACTAGGCCCAGGCTGGCTAGCCTCACTCCAGGGAGAGAGCAAACCTGCACGTCAAACACATTCCCGGAAGGGCAGTCAACTCCAAAAGCTTTCCACGATTCCTACACTCCCGCCACCAAGCTCCTGCCTTATGGGAATGAGAGCTTCCCAAGAGCCGGGAAAGTCGGGGAAACCAGATACAACATTGACATTATTTCACAGCTGCCTTGGGCTTAAGGCCGCCTCCTGCTTCAAACGCTAGGCTCAGACTGGCTAGCCTCACTCCACGGACAGAGGAAACCTGTGCCTAAAACACATTCCCGGAAAAGCAGTCAACTCCAAAATCTTGCAACGATTCCTGCACTGCAATCACGCTGCTCCTGCCTTCTGGCAAGGAGAGCTTCCCAAGAGCTGGGAGGAGCCGGCCAAACCAGGAACAATATGGCCATTACTTCCCAGCTGCCTTGGGCTTAAGGCCGCTTCCTTGTTCCAACCCTAGGCGCAGGCTGCCTAGCCTCACTCCAGGGACAGTGCAATCAAGCACTTCAAACACATTCTCAGAAAAGCAGTCAAATCCAAAAGCTTGGACGATTCCTGCACTCCCACCACCACGCTCCTGCCTTCTGGCAAGGAGAGCTTCCTAAGAGCTGGGAGGAGCCGGCCAAACCAGGAAAAACATGGCCACTACTCCCCAGCTGCATTATGCTTAAATCCGACTCCTGGCTCAAACCCTAGGCCAAGGCAGGCTAGCCGCACTCCAGGAACAGAGTAAACCTGCACGTCAAACACATTCCCGGAAACGCAGTCAAGTCCAAAACCTTGTCACGATTCCTGCACTCCGCACAACACGCTCCTACCTTCGTGCAAGGAGAGCTGCCCATGAAGTGTGGAGGTGCCGACCAAAGCAGGAAGAACATGGCCACTACTTCCCAGCTGCCTTGGGCTTAAGGCTGCTTCCTGGTTCAAACCATAGGTCCAGGCTGGATAGCCTCACTCCAGCGACAGAGCAAAACTGCACGTCAAACACGTTCTCGGAAAAGCAGTCAACTCCAAAAGCTTGCCACAATTCCGTCACTATAAAAAGAGCTCCTGCCTTCTAGAAAGAGAGCTTCCCAAGAGCTGGGAGGAGTCGGGCAAACCAGGAACACTTCGGCCACTACTTCCCAGCTGCCTTGGGCTTAAGGCCGCCTCCTGGTTCAAACCCTAGGTCCAGGCTGGTTAGCCTCACTCCAGGGACAGAGCAAACCTGCACCTCATAAACATTCCCGGAAAAGCAGTCAACTCCAAAAGATTGCCATAATTCCTGCACTCTCACCACCACGCTCCTGCCTTCTGGGAAGGAGAGCATCCCAAGAACTGCGAGGAGCTGGCCAAACGAGGAACAACATTGCCACTACTTCCCAGCCGCATTGAATTTAAGTCAGCCTCCCGGATCAAACCCTAGGCCCAGGCTGGCTAGCCTCTCTCCAGGGACAGAGCACATCTGCACGTCAAAAGCATTCCCGAAGAGCAGTCAACTACAAAAGCTTCCCACGATTCCGGCACTCCCAACACCACACTCCTGCCCTCTGGCAAGGTGAGCTTCCCAAGAGCTGGGAGGAGCCGGCCAAAACAGTACCAACATGGCCAACATTTCAAAGCTGCCTTGGGCCTAAGGCAGCCTCCTTGTTCCAATCCTAGGCCCAGGCTGGCTAGCCTCACTCCACGGACAGAGCAAACCTGTACATCAAACATATTACCTGAAAAGCAGTCAACTCTAAAATCTAGTATCGATTCCGGCACTGCCATCACCCTGCTCCTGCCTTCTGGCAAGGAGAGCTTCCCAAGAGCTAGGAGGAGCCGACCAAACCAGGCACAACATGGCCACTAATTCCCAGCTGCTTGGGGCTGAAGGCCGTATCCTAGTTCAAACCCTAGGCTCAGGCTGGCTAGCCTCTCTTCAGGAAGAGAGCAAACCTGCAAGGCAAACACACTCCTGGAAAAGCAGTCAATTCCAAAAGATTGCCATGATTTCTACACTCACACCACCACGCTCCTGCCTTCGGGTAAGGGGAGTTTCCCAAGAGCTGGGAGGAGCTGGCCCATCAAGGAACAACATGGCCACTACTTCCCAGCTGCCTTGGGCTTAAGGCCGCCTCCTGGTTCAAACCCTAGGTACAGGCTGGCTAGCCTCACTCCATTGACAGAGCAAAACTGCCCGTCAAACACATTCCTGGAAAAGCAGTCAACCCTAAAAGCTTGCCACAATTCCGGCACTATAAAAAGCGCTCCTGCCTTCTGGAAGGAGAGCTTCCCAAGAGCTGGGAGGAGCGGGCCAAACCAGAAACACCTCGGCCACTTCTTCCGAGCTGCCTTGGGCTTAAGGTCGCCTCCTGGTTCAAACCCTTGGCCCTAGCTGGCTAACCTCACTCCAGGGACAGAGTAAATCTGCAGGTCAAACACATTCCCGGAAAAGGAGTCAACACCAAAAGCTTGCCACGATTCCTGCACTCCCACCACCACGCTCCTGCCTTCTGTAAAGGAGAGCTTCCCAAGGGCTGGGAGGAGCCCGCCAAACCAGGAACAACAGGGCCAATACTTCCCAGCTGCCTTGGGCTTAAGGCCTCCTACTGGTTCAAACCGTAGGTCCAGGCTCTCTAGCCTCACTCGAGGTACAGAGCAAACCTGCACGTCAAACACATGACCGGAAAAGCAGTCATCTCCAAAATCTTGTCAAGATTCCTGTACTACAACAACCATGCTCCTGCCTTCTGGCAAGGAGAGCGTCCCAAGCGCTTGGAGGAGCCGGCCAAACCAGAAACAACATGGCCACTACTTCCCAGCAGCCTTGGGCTTAAAGCCGCCTCCTGGTTCAAACCCTAGGCCCAGGCTGGCTAGCCTCACTCCATGGACGGGACAAAACTGCACGCCAAACATATTGCAGGAAAAGCAGTCAACTCCCAAAGCTTTCCACGATTACTGCACTCCCACAACCACGCTTCTGCCTTCTGGCAAGGAGAGCTTCCCAAGACCTGGGAGGAGCCGTCCAAACCAGGAACAATACGACAACTTTTTCCCAGCTTCCTTGGGCTTAACCGCCTCCTGGTTCAAACCCTAGGCACATGCTGGCTAGCCTCACTCCAGGGACAGAGCAAACCTGCACGTCAAACATATTCCCGGAAACGCAGTCCACTCCCAAAGCTTGCCACGATTCCTGCACTTCCACCACCTCGCTCCTGCCTTCTGGCCAAGAGAACTTTCCAAGAACTGGGAGGAGCCGGCCAAACCAGGAATAACACGGCCACTACTTCCCAGGTGCCTTGGGCTTAAGCCGCCTCCTGGTCCAAACCCGAGGCCCAGACTGCCTAGCATCACTCCAGGAACAGAGGAAACCTGTACGTCAAATACATTCCCGGAAAAGCAGTCAATTCCAAAAGATTGCCACGATTTCTACACTCACACCACCACGCTCCTGCCTTCGGGTAAGGGGAGTTTCCCAAGAGCTGGGAGGAGCTGGCCCATCAAGGAACAACATGGCCACTACTTCCCAGCTGCCTTGGGCTTACGGTCACCTCCTGGTCCAAACCCTAGGCCCAGGCTAGCTAGCCTCACTGCAGAGACACAGCAAACCTGCACGGCAATCACATTGCCAGAAAAGCAGTCAAGTCCAAAAGCTTGCCACGATTCCTGCACTCCCACCACCACGCTCCTGCCTTCTGGCAAGGAGAGCTTCCCAAGAGCTGGGAGGAGCCGGCCAAACAAGGAACAATATGGCCACTACTTCCCAGCTGCCTTGGGCTTAAAGCCGCCTCCTGGTTCAAACCCTAGGCACATGCTGGCTAGCCTCACTTCAGGTACAGAGCAATCCTGCACGTCAAACACATTCCCGGAAACGCAGTCCATTCCCAAAGCTTGCCACGATTCCTGCACTTCCACCACCTCGCTCCTGCCTTCTGGCAAGGAGAGCTTCCCAAGAGCTCGGAGGAGCCAGCCAACCAAGGAACAATATGGCCACTACTTCCCAGCTGTGTTGGGGTTAAAGCCGCCTCCTCATTCAAACGCTAGGTCCCAGCTGCCTAGCCGTACTCCTGGGACAGAGCAAAGCTGCACGTCAGACATATTCCTGGAAAAGCAGTCAACTCCAAAACCTTGCCACGATTCCCGATCTCCCACAACCACGCTCCTGCCTTCTGGCAAGGAGAGCTTCCCAAGGGCTGGGATGAGCAGGGCAAACCAGGAACAACAGGGCCACTACTAACGAGCTGCCTTGGACTTAAGGCCGTCTCCTAGTTCCAAACCTTGGTCCAGGCTGGCTAGCCTCACTCCAGGGACAGAGCAAACCTGCACGTTAAACGCATTCCCGGAAAAGCAGTCAACTCCAAAAGCTTGCCAGGATTCCTGATCTCCCACCACCTCGCTTCTGCCTTCTGGCAAGAAGATGTTCTCAATAGCTGCGAGGAGCCGGCCAACCCAAGAACAACACGGCCACTACTTCCCAGCTGCCTTGGGCTAACGGCCGCCTTCTGGTTCAAATCTGAGGCCTGGCTGGCTAGCCCCCCTCCAGGGACAGGGCAAACCTGCCTGTCAAAAACATTCCCGGAAAAGCAATCAACTCCCAAAGCTTGCCACGATTCCTGCACTCCCACCACCACGCTCTTGCCTTCTGGCAAGGAGATTTTCCCAAGAGCTGGGAGGATCCGGCCAAACGAGGAACAACATGGCCACTACTTTCCAAATGCCACGGGCTTAATGCCGCCTACTGGTTCAAACGTTAGGCCCAGGCTGGCTAGCCTCACTCCAGGAACAGAGCAAACCTGCACGTCAAACACAATCCCGGAAAGCAGTCAACTCTAAAATCTTGCCACGATTCCTGCACTCCCACAACCACACGCCAGCATTCTGGCAAGGAGAGATTCCCAAGTGTTTGGAGGAGCCAGCTAAACCAGGAACAACACGGCCACTATTTCCCTGCTTCCTTGAGATTAAGGATGCCTCCTGGTTCAAACCTTAGGCCCAGGCAGGCTAGCCTCACTCCAGGAACAGAGCAAACCTGCAAGTCAAACACATTCCTGCACTCCCCGCAGCACGCTCTTGCCTTCGTGCAAGGAGAGCTTCCCATGAAGTGTGGAGGTGCCGGCCAAAGCAGGAAGAACCTGGCCACTACTTCCCAGCTGCCTTGGGCATAAGGCCGCCTTCTACTTGAAACTTTAGGTCCAGGATGGCTAGCGTCACTCCTGGGAGAGAGCAAACCTGCACGTGAAACACATTTCCGGATAAGCACTCAACTACAAAAGCTTTCCACGATTCCTGCACTCCCACCACCACACTCCTGCCTTATGGGAAAGAGAGCTTCCCAAGAGCTGGGAGGAGTCGGGAAAACCATGAACAACATGGACACTACATCACAGCTGCCTTAGGCTTTAGGCCGCCTCCTCGTGCGAACACTAGATTCAGGAAGGCTAGCCTCACTCCAGGGACAGAGTAACCCTGCACATTAAACAAAATCTCGGAAAAGCAGTCAACTCCAAAAGCTTGCCACGATTCTTTCACTCCCACCACCACGCTCCTGCCTTCTGGCAAGGATAGCTTCCCCGGAGCTGGGAGGAACCGGACAAACCAGGAACAACATGGGAACTTCTTCGCAGCTGCCTTGGGCTTAAGGCCACCTCCTGGTTCAAACCGTAGGCCCAGGCTGGCTAGCCTCACTCCAGGGACAGAGCAAACCTGCACGTCAAACACATTCCCGGAAGGGCAGTCAAATCCGAAAGCTTGCCACGATTCCTGCACTCCCACCACCATGCTCCTGCCTTATGGGAAGGAGAGCTTCCCAAGAGCTGGGAAGAGCCGGTCAAACCAGGAACAACATGGCCACTATTTCCCAGTTGCCATGGGCTAAAGGCCGCCTCCTGGTTCAAACCCTAAGTCCGGGGTGGCTAGCCTCACTCCAGGCACAGCGCAAACCTGCAAGTCATACATATTCCTAGAAAAGCAGTCAACTCCAAAAGCGTGCCACCATTCTGGCACTATAAAAACCGTGCTCCTGCCTTCTGGCAAGGAGAGCCTCCCAAAAGCTGGGAAGAGCCAGCCAAACCAGGAACAACATGGCAACTTCTTCCCAGCTGCCTTGGGCTTAAAGCCGCCTCCTGGTTCAAACCCTAGGTCCCGGCTGCCTAGCCTTACTCCTGGGACAGAGCAAACCTGCACGTCAAACACTTCTCGCAAAAGCATTCAACTCCAAAACCTTGCCACGATTTCTACACTCACGCTACCACGCTCCTGCCTTATGGGAAGGAGAGGTTCCCAAGATCTCGGAGGAGTCGGGCAAACCAGTAACAACATGGACAGTACTGCACAGCTGCCTTGGGCTTAAGGCCACCTCCTGGTTCAAATGCTAGGCTCAGGCCGGCTAGCCTCACTCCAGGGACAGAGTAAACCTGCACATTAAACACAATCTCGAAAAAGCAGTCAACTCCAAAAGCTTGCCACAATTCCTGCACTCCCACCACCACGGTCCTGCCTTCTAGCAAGGAGAGCTTTTGAACAGCTGGGAGGAGCTGGCCAAACCACTAACAAAATGGCCACTACTCTCCAGCTGCATTATGCTTAAATCCGACTCCTGGCTCAAACCCTAGGCCCAGGCTGGCTAGGGTCACATCAGGGACAGACCAAAGCTGCACGTCAAAGACATTCTCGGAAATGCAGTCAACTGCAAAACCGTGAAATGATTCCTGCACTCCCACCACCACGCTCCTGCCTTCTGGCAAGGAGACCTTCCCAAGAGCTGGGAGGAGCCGTCCAATCCGGGAACAACTTGGCAACTACTTCCCAGTTGCCTTGGGCTTATGGCCGCTTCCTGGTCCAAAGCATAGGCCCAGGCTACCTAGGGTCACTCCAGGGACAGAGCAAACTTGCACGTCAAACACATTGCCGGAAAAGCAGTCAACTCTAAAACCTTGAAACGATTCCTACACTCCCACCACCAAGCTACTGCCTTCTGGCAAGGAGAGTGTCCCAAGACCTGGGAGGAGCCGGCCAAACCAGGAACAACATGGCTACTATTTCCCAGTTACCATGGGCTAAAGGCTGCCTCCTGGTTCAAACCCTAGGCTAGCCTTACTACAGGAACAGAGCAAACCTGCACCTCAAACACATTCCCGGAAAAGCAGTCAATTCGAAAAGCTTGCCACGATTCCTGCATTCCCACGACCACGCTCCTGTCTTCGGGCAAGCAGAGCTTCCAAGGCACTGGGAGGAGCCGGCCAAACCAGGAACATCTTTGCCACTACTTCCCAGCTTCCTTGGGCTTAGTGTCACCTCCTATTTCAAACCCTATGCCCAGGCTGGCAAGCCTCACTCCAGGGAAAGAGGAAACCTGCATGTCAAACACATTCTCCGAGAAGCAGTCAAGTGCAAAAGCTTGCCACGATACCTGCACTCCCACCACCACGCTCCTGCCTTCGGACAAGGAGAGCTTCCAAAGAGCTGGGAGGAGCTGGAAAAACCAGGAACAACTTTTCCCCTACTTCCTAGCTGCTTTGGGCGTAAGTCACCCTCCTGGATCAAACGGTAGGCCCAGGCTGGCTAGCCTCACTCAATGGAAGGGGCAAACCTGCAAGTCAAACACACTCCCGGAAGGGCAGTCAACTCCGAAAGCTTGCCACGATCCCTGCACTCAAACCACCACGCTCCTGCCTTCTGGCAAGGAGAGCTTCCTAAGGGCTGGGATGAGCAGGGCAAACCAGGAACAACAGGGCCACTACTAACCAGCTGCCTTGGACTTAAGGCCGTCTCCTAGTTCCAAACCTTGGTCCAGGCTGGCTAGCCTCACTCCAGGGACAGAGCAAACCTGCACGTCAAACACATTCCCGGAAAAGCAGTCAACTCCAAAAGCTTGCCAGGATTCCTGCACTCCCACCACCTCGCTTCCGCCTTCTGGCAAGAAGATGTTCTCAATAGCTGGGAGGAGGCGGCCAACCCAAGAAAAACACGGCCACTACCTCCCAGCTGCCTTGGGCTGAAGGCCACCTTCTGGTTCAAATCTGAGGGCCGGCTGGCTACCCTCACTCCAGGGACAGGGCAAACCTGTCTGTCAAAGACATTCCCGGAAGAGCAATCAACTCCCAAAGCTTGCCACGATTCCTGCACTCCCACCACCACGCTCTTACCTCTGGCAAGGAGATTTTCCCAAGAGCTGAGAGGATCCGGCCAAACGAGGAACAACATGGCCACTACTTCCCAAATGCCATGGGCTTAATGCCGCCTACTGGTTCAAACGATAGTCCCAGGCTGGCTAGCCTCACTCCACGGACAGAGCAAACCTGCACGTCAAACACATTCCCAGAATGCAGTCAACTCTAAAATCTTGCCACGATTCCTGCACTCCCACAACCACGCACCAGCATTCTGGCAAAGAGAGATTCCCAAGTGCTCAGAGGAGCTGACCAAACCAGGAACAACATGGCCACTACTTCCCAGCTGCCTTGGGCTTAAGGCTGCCTCCTGGTTCAAACCCTAGGTCCAGGCTGATTAGCCTCACTTAAGGGACAGAGCAAAACTGCACGTCAAACACATTCCCGGAAAAGGAGTCAACTCTAAAAGCTTGCCACATTTCCGGCACTATAAAAAGCGCTCCTGTCTTCTGGAAGGAGAGCTTCCCAAGAGCTGGGAGGAGCTGGCCAAACCAGAAACACCTCGGCCACTACCTCCCAGCTGCCTTGGGCTTAAGGTCGCCTCCTGGTTCAAACCCTTGGCCCTAGCTGGCTAGCCTCATTCCAGGGACAGAGCAAATCTGCAGGTCAAACACATTCCCGGAAAAGGAGTCAACACCAAAAGCTTGCCACGATTCCTGCACTCCAACCACCACACTCCTGCCTTTTGGCAAGGAGAGCTTCCCAAGAGCTGGGAGGAGCCGGCCAAACAAGGAAAAATATGGCCACTACTTCCCAGCTGCCTTGGGCTTAAAGCCGCCTCCTGGTTCAAACCCTAGGTCCCGGCTGCCTAGCCTTACTCCTGGGACAGAGCAAAGCTGCACGTCAAACATATTCCTGGAAAAGCAGTCAACTCCAAAACCTTGCCACGATTCCCGATCTCCCACAACCACGCTCCTGCCTACTGGCAAGGAGAGCTTCCCAAGGGCTGGGATGAGCAGGGCAAACCAGGAACAACAGGGCCACTACTAACGAGCTGCCTTGGACTTAAGGCCGTCTCCTAGTTCCAAACCTTGGTCCAGGCTGGCTAGCCTCACTCCAGACACAGAGCAAATCTGCACGTCAAACACATTCCCGGAAAAGCAGTCAACTCCAAAAGCTTGCCAGGATTCCTGCACTCCCACCACCTCGCTTCTGCCTTCTGGCAAGAAGATGTTCTCAATAGCTGGGAGGAGCCGGCCAACCCAAGAACAACATGGCCACTACTTCCCAGCTGCCTTAGGCTTAAGGCCTCCTCCTGGTTCAAACCGTAGGCCCAGGCTCTATAGCCTCACTCCAGGTACAGAGCAAACCCTCACGTCAAACACATGACCGGAAAAGCAGTCAACTCCAAAATCTTGTCAAGATTCCTGCACTACAACCAAAAGGCTCCTGCCTTCTGGCAAGGAGAGCGTCCAAAGCGCTTGGAGGAGCCGGCCAAACCAGAAACAACATGGCCACTACTTCTCAGCCGCCTTGGACTTAAAGCCGCCTCCTGATTCAAACCCTAGGCCCAGGCTTGCTAGCCTCACTCCATGGACGGGACAAAGCTGCACGCCAAACACATTCCAGGACAAGCAGTCAACTCCCAAAGCTTTCCACGATTCCTGCACTCCCACAACCACGCTCCTGCCTTCTGGCAAGGAGAGCTTCCCAAGACCTGGGAGGAGTCGGCCAAACCAGGAACAATATGGCAACTATTTCCCTGCTTCCTTGGGCTTAACCGCCTCCTGGTTCAAACCCTAGGCACATGCTGGCTAGCCTCACTCCAGGCACAGAGCAAACCTGCACGTCAAACACATTCCCGGAATCGCAGTCCACTCCCAAAGCTTGCCATGATTCCTGCACTTCCACCACCTCGCTCAAGCCTTCTGGCAAGGAGAACTTCCCAAGAGCTGGGAGGAGCCGGCCAAACCAGGAATAACACGGCCACTACTTCCCAGGTGCCTTGGGCTTAAGCCGCCTCCTGGTCCAAACCCGAGGCCCAGACTGCCTAGCATCACTCCAGGGACAGAGGAAACCTGCACGTCAAATACATTCCTGGAAAAGCAGTCAATTCCAAAAGATTGCCACAATTTCTACACTCACACCACCACGCTCCTGCCTTTGGGTAAGGGGAGTTTCCCAAGAGCTGGGAGGAGCTGGCCCATCAAGGAACAACATGGCCACTACTTCGAGCTGCCTTGGACTTAAGGTCACCTCCTGGTCCAAACCCTAGGCCCAGGCTGGCTAGCCTCCCTGCAGAGACACAGCAAACCTGCACGTCAAACACATTGCCGGAAAAGCAGTCAACTCCAACAGCTTGCCACGATTCCTGCACTCCCACCACCACGTTCCTGCCTTCTGGCAAGGAGAGCTTCCTGAGGGCTGGGAGGAGCCGGCCAAACCAGGAACAACAGGGCCAATACTTCCCAGCTGCCTTGGGCTTAAGGCCTCCTCCTGGTTCAAACCGTAGGCCCAGGCTCTATAGCCTCACTCTAGGTACAGAGCAAACCCTCACGTCAAACACATGACCGAAAAAGCAGTCAACTCCAAAATCTTGTCAAGATTCCTGCAGTACAACCTCCATGCTCCTGCCTTCTGGCAAGGAGAGCGTCCCAAGCGCTTGGAGGAGCCGGCCAAACCAGAAACAACATGGCCATTACTTCCCAGCAGCCTTGGACTTAAAGCCGCCTCCTGGTTCAAACCCTAGGCCCAGGCTTGCTAGCCTCACTCCATGGACGGGACAAACCTGCACGCCAAACACATTCCAGGAAAAGCAGTCAACTCCCAAAGCTTTCCACGATTCCTGCACTCCCACAACCACGCTCCTGCCTTCTGGCAAGGAGAGCTTCCCTTCCCAAGACCTGGGAGGAGTCGGCCAAACCAGGAACAATATGGCAACTATTTCCCAGCTTCCTTGGGCTTAACCGCCTCCTGGTTCAAACCCTAGGCACATGCTGGCTAGCCTCACTCCAGGGACAGAGCAAACCTGCATGTCAAACACATTCCCGGAATCGCAGTCCACTCCCAAAGCTTGCCGCAATTCCTGCACTTCCACCACCTCGCTCAAGCCTTCTGGCAAGGAGAACTTCCCAAGAGCTGGGAGGAGCTGGCCAAACCAGGAATAACACGGCCACTACTTCCCAGCTGCCTTGGGCTGAAGGCCGCCTTCTGGTTCAAATCTGAGGGCCGGCTGGCTACCCTCACTCCAGGGACAGGGCAAACCTCTCTGTCAAAGACATTCCCGGAAAAGCAATCAACTCCCAAAGCTTGCCACGATTCCTGCACTCCCACCACCACGTTCTTACCTCTGGCAAGGAGATTTTCCCAAGAGCTGAGAGGATCCGACCAAACGAAGAACAACATGGCCACTACTTCCCAAATGCCATGGGCTTAATGCCGCCTACTGGTTCAAACGATAGTCCCAGGCTGGCTAGTCTCACTCCACGGACAGAGCAAACCTGCACGTCAAACACATTCCCGGAAAGCAGTCAACTCTAAAACCTTGTCACGTTTCCTGCACTCCCACGACCAATCTACTGCCTTATGGGAAGGAGAGCTTCCGAAGAGCTGGGAGGAGCCGGTCAAACCAGGAACAACTTTGCCACTACTTCCCAGCTGCTTTGGGCGTAAGTCAGCCTCCTGGATTAAACACTAGGCTCAGGCTGGCTAGGATCGCTCCAGCGACAGAGCAAAACTGCACGTCAAACACATTCCCAGAAGAGCAGTCAACTCCAAAAGCTTTCCACGATTCCTGCACTCCCACCACCACACTCCTGCTTTTTGGCAAGGGGAGCTTCCCAAGGGCTAGGAAGAGCAGGCAAAACCAGGAAGAACATGGCCACAACTTCCCAACAGCCATGGGCTTAAGGCCGTTGCCTACTTCAAACCTTAGGTCCAGGCTTGCTAGTGTCAATCCTGGGACAGAGCAAACCTGCACGTCAAAGACATTTCCGGATAAGCAGTCAACTACAAAAGCTTTCCACGATTCCTGCACTCCCACCACCACGCTCCTGCCTTATGGCAAGGAGAGCTTCCCAAGAGCTGGGAGGAGCCGGCCAAACCAGGAACAACATGGCCACTGCTTCCCAGCTGCCTTGGGCTTAATGTCGCCTCCTGTTTCAAACCCTAGGCCCAGGCTGGCTAGCCTCACTCCATGGACAGAGGAAACCTGCATGTCAAACACATACCTGGAGAAGGAGTCACGTACAAAAGCTTGCCACGATACCTGCACCCCCACCACCACGCTCCTGCCTTCGGGCAAGGAGAGCTTCCAAAGAGCTGGGAGGAGCCGTCCAAACCAGGAACAACTTTACCTCTACTTCCCAGCTGCTTTGGGTGTAAGTCAGCCTCCTGGATCAAACGCTAGGCACAGGCTGGCTAGCCTCACTCCAGGAACAGAGCAAACCTGCACGTCAAACCCATTCCTGCAAGAGAATTCAACTCCAAAAGCTTGCCACGATTTCTGCACTCCCACCACCACGCTCCTGCCTTCTGGCAAGGAGAGTTTCCCATGAACCTGGGAGGTGCTGGATAAACCAGGAACATCTCGGCCACTACTTCCCAGCTGCCTTGTGCTTCAGTTTGCCTCCTAGTTCAAACCCTGGGTCCAGGCAGGGTAGCCTCACTCCAGGGACAGAGCAAACCAGCACGTCACACACATTCCTGGAAAAGCAGTCAACTCCAAAACCTTGCCACGATTCCTGCTCTCCCAACACCACGCTCCTGCCTTCTGGTAAGGAGAGCTTCCCATGAACCTGGGAGGTGCCGGCTAAACCAGGAACAACATGGCCACTACTTCCCAATTGCCATGTGGTTAAGGGCGCGTCCTGGTTCAAACCCTAGGGCCAGGCTGGCTAGCCTCACTCCAGGGACAGAGTAAACCTGCACCACAAACACATTCTTGGAAAAGCAGTCAACTCCAAAACTTTGCCATGATTCCTGCACTCCCACCACCTCGCTCCTGCCTTCTGGCAAGGAGACCTTCCCATGAGCTGGGAGGAGCTGGCTATTCCAGGAACAACATGGCTGCTACTTCCCAGCTGCTTTGGGCTTAAGGCTACTTCCTGGTTCATATCTTAGGCCCAGGCTAGCTAGGGTCACTCCAGGGACAGAGCAAACCTGCATGTCAAACACATTCCTGAAAAAGAAGTCAACTCCAAAACCTTGAAACGATTCCTGCACTCCCACCACCACGCCCTTGCCTTCTGGCAAGGAGAGCGTCCCACGAGCTGAGAGGAGCAGGCCAAACCAGGAACAACTTTGCCACTACTTCCCAGCTGCCTTGGGCTTAAGGCAGATTCCTGGTTCAAACTCTAGGCCCAGGCTGGCTTGCCTCACTCAATGGAAGGAACAAACCTGCAAGCCAAACACATTTCCCGAAGGGCAGTCAGCTCCGAAAGCTTGCCATGATTCCTGCACTCCCACGACCACGCTGCTGCCTTATGGGAAGGAGAGCTTCCCAAGAGCTGGCAGGAGCCGGCCAAACCAGGAACAACATGGCCACTACTTACCAGTTGCCATGGGCTTAAGGCCGCCTCCTGGTTCAAACCCTAGGTCCGGGCTTGCTTGCCGCACTCCAGGGACAGAGCAAACCTGCACCTCAAACATATTCGCGGAAATGCTGTCAGATCCAAAAGCTTGTCCCAATTCCTGCACTAAAAAACCATACTCCTGCCTTCTGGCAAGGAGAGCTTCCCGGGAACTGGGAGGAGCCGCCCAAACCAGGAAGAACTCGGCCACCACTTCCCAGCTGCCTTGGGCTTAAGGTCGCCTTCTGTTTCAAACCTTAGGCCGAGTCTGGCTAGCCGCACTCCAGGGACAAAGGAAACCTGCATGTCAAACCCATTCCTGGAGAAGCAGTCAAGTACAAAAGTTTGCCACAATACCTGCACTCCCACCACCACACTCCTGCCTCCTGGCAAGGAGAGTTTCCCAAGAGCTGGGATGACCTGGCCAAACCAGGAACAACATGGCCACTACATCTCAGCTGACTTGGGCTTAAGGTCGCCTCCCTTTTCAAACCTTAGGCCGAGTCTGGCTAGCCTCACTCCAGGGACAAAGGAAGCCTGCACGCCAAACACATTCCCAGAAAAGAAATAAACTCCCAATACTTGCCATGATCACTACACTCCCAACACCACGTTCCTGCCTTCTGGCAAGGAGAGCTTCCCATGAGCTGGGAGGAGCCGGCCAAACCAGGAACAAGTCGGCCACTACTTCCCAGCTGTCTTTGGCTTAAGGTCGCCCCTTGTTTCAAACCCTAGGCCCAGGCTGGGTAGCCTCAATCCTTGGACAGAGGAAACCTGCATGTCAAACACATTCCCGGAGAAGCAGTCAAGTACAAAAGCTTGCAAAGATACCTACACTCCCACCACCACGCTCCTGCCTTCTGGCAAAGAGAGTTTCCCAAGAGCTGGGATGAGCCGGCAAAACCAGGAACAACATGGCTCTACTTCTCAGCTGCCTTGTGCTTAAGGCCGACTCCTGGTTCAAACCCTAGGTCCACAGTGGTTAACCACACTCCATGGACGGAACAAACCTGCACACCAAACACATTCCCGGAAAAGCAGTCTACTCCCAATGCTTGCCACGATTACTGCACTCCCACCACCATGCTCCTGCCTTCTGGCAAGGAGAGCTTCCCAAGAGCTGGGAGGATTGGGCCAAAGCAGGAACAACATGGCCACTACTTCAAAGCTGCCTTGGGCTTAAGCCGCCTCCTGGTTCAAACTCTAGGCCTAGACTGGCTAGCCTCACTCTAGGGAAAGAGTAAATATACACGTCAAACATATTCCAGGAAAAGCAGTCAATTCCAAAAGCTTGCCACAATTCCTGCACTACCACCAACAGGCTCCACCCTTCTGGCAAGGAGAGCGTCCCACAAGCTGGGAGGAGCCAGCCAAACCAGGAACAATATGGGCACTACTTCCCAGCTGCCTTGGCCTTAAAGCCGCCTCCTCGCCCAAACCCTAGGCCCAGGCTGCTGTCTAGCCTCACTCCAGGGACAGAGCAAACCTGCCCGTCAAAAACATTCCCGCAAAAGCAGTCAACTCCAAAACCTTGCCACGATTCCTGCACTCCCACCGCCACGCCCTTGCCTTCTGGCAAGGAGAGTGTCCCATGAGCTGGGAGGAGCCGACCAAACCAGGAACAACATAACCACTACTTCCCAGCTTCCTTGGGCTTAAGGCAAACTCCTGGTTCAAACCCTAGGCCCAGGCTGGCTAGCATCACGCCTGGGACAGAGCAAACCTGCACATCAAAGACATTTCCGGATAAGCAGTCAACTACAAAAGCTTTCCACGATTCTTGCACTCCCACCACCACACTCCTGTCTTATAGGAAGGAGAGCTTCCCATGAGCTGGGAGGAGCCGGCCAAATCAGGAACAACATGGCCACTATTTCCAAGTTGCCATGGGCTTAAGGCCGCCTCCTTGTTCAAACCCTAGGTCCAGGCTGGCTAGCCTCACTCCAGGGACAGAGCAAACCTTCACGTCAAATGCATTCCAGAAAAGCAGTCAACTCCAAAAGCTTGCCACAATTTCGGCACTATAAAAACCGCGCTCCTGTCTTCTGGCAAGGAGAGCTTCCCAAGAGCTGGGACGAGCCAGCCAAACCAGGAACAAAGTGGCCACTACTTCCCAGCTTCCATAGGCTTAAGGGTGCCTCCTGGTTCACACGTTAGGCCCAGGCTGGCTAGCCTCACTCCAGGGACAATGCAAACCATCACGTCAAACACATTCCCGGAAAAGCTGTCAACTCCAAAAGCTTGCCGCGATTCCTGCACTCCCACCACCACGCTCCTGCCTTCGGGCAAGCAGAGCTTCCCAAGAGCTGGAGGAGCCTGCCAAACAAGGAACAACATTGTCATTACTTCCGAGCTGCTTTGGGCGTAAGGCCACCTCCTGGATCGAACGCTAGGCCCATGCTGGCTAGCCTCACTCCAGGGACACAGCAAACATACACGTCAAACAAATTCCAGGAAAAGCAGTCAGTTCCAAAAGCTTGCCACGATTCCTGCACTCCCACCAACACGCTC
>NW_006400506.1:0-834 GCF_000299155.1 Elephantulus edwardii | reverse complement strand
CACACATTAGGCCCAGGCTGGCTAGCCTCACTCCAGAGACAGTGCAAACCACCACATCAAACACATTCCCGGAAAAGCTGTCAACTCCAAAAGCTTGCCACGATTCCTGCACTCTCACCACCACGCTCCTGCCTTCGGGCAAGGAGAGCTTCCCAAGTGCTGGGAGGAGCCGGCCAAACAAGGAATAACATTGCCACTACTTCCGAGCTGCTTTGGGCATAAGGCCGCCTCCTGGATCGAACACTTGGCCCAGGCTGGCTAGCCTCACTGCAGGGACAGAGCAATACTTTACGTCAAACACATTCCCGGAAAAGCAGTCAACTCCAAAAGCTTGCCCCGATTCCTGAACTCCCACCACCACAGTCCTGCCTTCTGGCAAGGAGAGCTTCCAATGAAGCGTGGAGGTGCCGGCCAAAGCAGGAAGAACATGGCCACTACTTTTCAGCTTCCTTGGGCTTAAGGCCGACCCCTGGTTCATAACCTAGGTCCACGGGGCCTAGCCTCACTCCTTGTACGGGACAAACCTGCATGCCAAACACATTTCCGGAAAAGCAGTCAACTCCCAATGCTTGCCACGATTACTGTACTCCCACCAACATGCTCCTGCGTTCTGGCAAGGAGAGCTTCCCAAGAGCTGGGAGGTGCTGGTCAAACCAGGAACAACAGGGCCACTACTTCCCAGCTGCTTTGGGCTTAAGCCGCCTCCTGTTTCAAACCCTAGGCCCAGACTGGCTAGCCTCACTCCAGGGACCTAGCAAACCTGCACGTCACACACATTCCTGGAAAAGCAGTCAACTCCAAAACCTTGCCACGATTCCTGCTCTCCCAACACCA
>NW_006400505.1:28974-30015 GCF_000299155.1 Elephantulus edwardii | reverse complement strand
AAACAATTATCTATGCACCAAATGATAGAGCTGTAAAATATACAAAGCAAATATTAACAGAACTGAGACAAGAAATAGACAACACCAGTATAGTAGTGGGAAATTTCAATACACCACTCTCGAGAAAAGATAGAACTACAAGAAATTAATTAAAAAAAGACCTTGAATAATTAAATCACATAATACACAAACTCAATCTCATAGATATATATGCAGGCAAATGCACCCAAGAAAGTGCAGTTTTCCTTCTTATCTAATTCACATGGAATATTCTCCAGAATAGATCACATTTTAGGTCACAAGCATCAATAAATTTTTTTTAAAAAATAGAAATAATACAAAGAATATTCTCAGACCAGAATGCTACAAAATTAGAAATTAATAAAGGAGGGAGAAATCCATATATTTGGAAGCTGTACAACACCTTGCTTGAACATGAACATGAGTGGGTAATAGAAGAAATAAAAAATGAAATTAAAGAGTTTTTTGAAACAGATGACAATGAAAACACAATTTACCAAAACCTCTGGGAAACAACCAGAGTAGTAATTAGAAATCAATTTATAGCAGTAATCAAGCACATCAAAGGAAAGAAAAAGTGATAATTGACTTTCTAACCCAACATCTCCAACAAATTAAAAAAGAAGAGCAAAAAATCCCAACACCCTCTAAAACAACTGAAATTATAAAAATTATGGCAGAAATAAATTAAACAGAAAACAGAAACACAATTGAAACCATCAACAAAACCAGGAGTTGGTTTTTGGAAAAGGTCAATAAAATAGGCAAATCACCAGCAACACTAACAAAGGAAAAGAAAGAATAGACAGAAGTGAAGTAATCTAAATAAAAGATGAAAGGAACAATGTAACAAGAGAACAAACAAAATAAAAAGGTTAATAATGGAAATTATGAAAAGCTATACTCAAACAAATATGAAAACCTGAGAGAAATAGACAAATACTTAGAAACCCACAACTACATAAATGGACACAGACCAAAAGAGAACACCTGAATAGTTCCACTACAAAAAAAAAAAAA
>NW_006400505.1:23253-26153 GCF_000299155.1 Elephantulus edwardii | reverse complement strand
AATAGAGGGGAATCCTCAACATAGTAAAATGTATATAGGCAAAACCAAAAACCAGCATCATTCTCACTTTGAGAACAACAACTAGGCAAGGATGCCCACTCTCACCTCTCCTATTCAATATTGGAATTCTTAGCCATAGCAATAAGGCAAGAAAAGGACATAAGAGGTATCCAAACTGATGAAGAGGAGGTAAAATTATCTCTATATACAGATGATATGAATATGATAGTATACTTAGAAAACCCTAAAGACTTAGTGATAAAACTACTGAACAACGTTGACCAATTAACCAAAATGGCAGGATACAAGATCAACATACAAAAATATCAATTGGATTTCTCTACAGTAAGAAAGAAATTACAGAAATGGGGCTAAGAAGAACAATATCCATCACAATAGATAATCACAACATTAAATACTTGAGTAAAACTAACTCGAAACACAAAGGACCTATTCAAAGAAAATTACAAAAACATTACTACAAGAAACAAAAAGAGACCTGGAGAAATGGAAGAATAAACCATGCTCATGGATAGGAAGATTCAATATTGTGAAAATGTCAATTATCCCAAAGGCAATCTGCACTTTCAATGCAATCCAAATCCAAATACCAATTCTATTCTTCAAAGAGATGGAAAAGGCAATTTTCAATTTCATTTGGAATGGAAACAGACCCTGAATAAGCAAAGTACTCTTGAAAAAGAGAATCAAGGTAGGAGACATCTCTATCCCTGATCTCAAATCCTATTACACAGCTGTGGTGGTCGAGGCAGCCTGATACTAGTATTGTGGCAGACATGTAGATCAATGATATAGAATCGAGGACCCAGAAATCAGTTCAGCTAACTACAATCAACCAATTATTATTATTTTTTAAATTTTCTTGTTGTGTACCATTGAGTTGGATCTGACTTTTACAGGAGGAGATACTCCGTCCTTAAGTGGAGCATCTGGTGAATTTGAACAATGTGCCTTTGAGATTGTAATGCAACTTCTTGCCACTAGGCCATCAGAGCTCCCTAGGTCAACTGATTTTTGAGAAGGAGGTGAACTCAGTTAAGTGGGGAAACGAAAGCTTCTTTAACGAAGGGTGTTGACAAAATTAGAAAGTTGTCTGTAAAAAACTGAAGCAAGAACTACACCTTACTTAATACACAAAAGTCAAGTCAAAATCGATTAAGGACCTAGAAGTAAAACCAAGGACTAAAAACTTCATCAGAGAAAAGCTTGGAAGAACTCTAGAAGCCCTAATCCACAAGATTAACAGTCTTCCAAGCACCCTGAATAACCCATGACCAGAAGATAATAAAATAGATAAATGGGACCTTTTAATAATCAAACCCCTGTGCACATCCAAAAACTTCTCCAGCAGGGTAAAAAGGAAAGGTCTAGACTCGGGGGTGGGGTGGGGTGGGGGAAACATGGTAGTGATATGTCTGACATGAAACTTACATCTAAAATTTATAGAATACTTGAGCATCTCAACAAGATAAAGGTCAACAATCCAATTGCAAAATGGGCACAGGATATGAACAGATACTTCACCAAAGAAGGCATCCAGATGGCAAACAAACAAATGAAGAAATGTTCAAAATCCCTAGCTCTAAGAAAGATGCAAATAAAAACAACTGTGAGATATCTCACCCTAATAGCAATAGCAAAATTCAACAGAGCAGCCAAAACAATAAATGCTGGTGAGTTTATGGAGAAATTTGAATTCTTATTCACTGTTGATGGGAGTGTAAAACAGTGCAGCCACTCTGTAAGTCAATATGTCATTTTCTAAAAAAATTGGAAATAGAAAAACCATTTGACCTAGCAGTTACACTACTGGGAATATACCCTAAAGAAACCAGAGCTGCCACCTAGATATATATATATACAATGTGTTTATTGCTGCATTGTTCAAAATAGCAAAGATATGGAAGTAATACAAGTAACCATCAACAAATAAATGGATAGAGAAGCTGTGGTATATTCACATAATGGAATATTATGCAACACTAAAAAACAAGGAACTTTAAAAATATTATACCAAGTGGGTGACCCTGAAGGACATTATGCTAAGTGAAATATCTCAGTTACAAAAGGACAGATATTGTATAATGCCAATGTTATAAAATAGGACTGACAGAGGTTGGGGAAAACTAAGAAAAGAGAAGGTAAATAATGAACTGCATTGTAACAGATGAAGGAAAAAAATTGTTTAAAAGGAATATATAATATGGCATTATCGCCATGACAAGAGTCCAGAATAAGAGGTACATAGTAAGGTGTACTGTGGGGTTGGGGTTGGGGTGGGGAAACTGCAATAATGAATGAATTTTGTTAAAGAGAAAATGAGAACTGGAAAATGCACAACAATGAAAGAATGAATAGAAATCCAAGTTTTCTGTAAACTTTCATTAAAATCACAATGAAAAATTATAAAAAAGGAAAGTAGGTTTACTTAGAAATTGTGATAAGAGATTTAGGTAGCAGATGAGGTTCTAGCAAGTATTTGTAAGTGCCATTTACCTAGAAAATATGACAATCATGCATGAGGGATGGGGACGGAAAGTCAACTATAGAAAACAATTGAAAACAGCACAGCTTGAGTTATGTATATCTTAGACATCAAAGTGGAATCTTTACTTTTGCTTTTGTTTTTCTCCTAAATTTTATTTATATTACTGTTGTGAATACAAACAACAAAACATACATCAATCATCTCACCCCAGTCAGAATTGCAAAATTTAACGGAACAGCAAGCAACAAATGCTGGCGAGGTTGTGGAGAAACTGGAACCCTTATTCATTGTTGGTGGGAGTGTAAAATGGTACAACCACTGTGGAAGGCGGTATGGCGCTTTTTCAAAAAGTTGCAAATAGAGATACCATTTGACCCAGCAATTCCACTAA
>NW_006400505.1:8638-22528 GCF_000299155.1 Elephantulus edwardii | reverse complement strand
ACCAGTTTCTACACGCACAGTTTATGACATCAATTAAATTCCTCAAGATGTGCAATAATTCTCATCCTCCTCTTCTGAGTTGTTCTTCCCTTATTAACATAAACTTACAGTTTCTGGACCTCTTCAAGGTTTCTGTCTAATATTTTGAATTTTTGTTGTCAGTTTGATTGTATACAAATGGTTCTAAGGAGAGCAAAATTATCGAGGTATATTTTTCCTTTTTCAGTAATTAAGTGGAATTATTATTTGGTTTTAAGATAATTTCAGAAGATGTTTTAAGATTTAAAGATTATCTCAGGTAATAGTTCTTGCTGTTAATTTACACTCCATCACTCCAGAAAATCTAGGCTGATCCTGTTGTTATATACTGTGGAGTCAGATCCAACTCATAGTTGACCCTCCAGTGGTTTTCAGAGGCAGTAAATCACATAGGAGGAGATTGCCTCTGTATCTCCCAAGATTATATGAGAATCTGAAATTTTGTTCTTCACTTTGCTCCTTTAGGTCAGGATTCTTTTTTCTTTTAAATATTAACACTTTACTTTTATCTAGAATATATATAGTCTTCAAAATTGTTCTTTGTTAAATCCAATCATTTCTGAGGGGAGTGTACTGGGAGGCAGGGTTGGGAGGGGAGAAAAGTGCAACAATGAACGAATGGAAATCCAAAATATCTATAACTTTTCATTGAAATTAATAATAAAAGTTTTTTTAAAAAACATTTTCTTGTGTCAAGTATTTGTGCAGAGTTATACTGCAAACTATTCTTGTAATAGCTAGTTATTTTGAAAGATATAAAAAAAAGTATTCTGGATAAATAAACAATAAAACCAGTGAAACATAAAAAAAGTCTCTGTGACTTGCTGTCAAGGGTTAAAGAGCAAGGTTTGGTCCAAGACATAATATTTCAATTGCATTCTGTGCCTCTGAAAATTGCACAGTGAAATAATAAGGGTGACAGAAGAATAATTGATACCTTTGATTTGTGATGTTGGAGAAGAGTACCGCATGCCAAGGAATCCAAAAAGTACAAATGAATATGTCTTGGAGGAAGTATAATTTAAAGACTAGGATACTGAAAGTTTGTCTCACACATATTGGGCACTTTGTCAAGAGGGACCAGTCCTTGGAAAAAGACAACGTGCTTGGAAATATGGAAGGTCAGAAAAAGAGAGGAAGAGCTCCTACAAAATAGATTGACCCAACAACTGTAACAATGGGCTTGAGCATGTCAGAGATGGTGAGGATGGTGCAGGACACAGCAAGGTTCAGATACGCTGTTCACAGGGTCATTGTGAGTAGAGTGCACCTAAAACAATATGTATGGCAAAACAGCAACTGGACTCAGTGGTTTACTCTAAGTATATAAATACATAGGAAGATACAGATAGACTTTATCAAACTTCCCCCAAGAAATGGCATGGTGGATTGGATGGATGTGCAAAATAAGGTCTCCAGTTCTGGATTTAATATCAACTAAATATTATTCTGGACAAGTAAGTTAAAATGACTCAGTTTATTAATGTACCAGTAACACCCAGATTTAATGAATACTTACTATTCATGAAATATTTTTAATGAATGCTTACTATTTTCAAGGCAGTATTCTGAATACATATATCATAATTAAATATACAAACTAACATATGAGATTAAAAACCTGAAACATGAAGAGGCTAAGTAAATTATGCAAAGTTGAACAGCTATTAATCTATTAAAAATAATAAATTATTATCTACTAAACATATAAAAAGGCCATGTGATGGTACGTATGACAAATGACATATCTCAGGCAAAGGGATAATTATGTCTGAAGATCTAAAGGTAGAAATAAGCCCTAAAGCATGAAGCACAGAAAGAAGATTACTCTGTGGGAATAAAGCAAATAAGGAGAAAAAAAAGACAAAGATATGCTTGGAGTCAAAATAGAGTACACATAAAATAGACCTTGTATACTATGGACTATTCTATTAGTCTTGTTGCTATTAGGTGCTGTTGCATTGACTATGACTCGTAGTGACCCTATAAAAAACAGACCTGGTACGTGCCCTATACCGTGCCATCCTCATTTTGTCAGACACATTTTAGCCTATTCCTGCAGTCACTGTATTAATCCATCTTATTGAAGGTCTTTCTCTCCTTCACTGACCCTCCCCATCTGTTCTAGTATGATGTCCCTTTCCAAGGAATAGCCTCACCTGGCAACATGTCCAAAGTATGAAAAATGAAGCTTCATCGTCTTAGCCTGCAAGGAGCACTTTCTCCCAGATATATTTATTTGTTCTTTGGTAGTCTGGGGATATTCAATACTCTTTTCCAGCACTATAGCTCCAAGTCATCAACTCTTCTTCTGTCATCCTTATTCATTGCCTAACCCTTTGATGCATAGTATGTAATTGAGAGGACCATGGTCTGAATCAGGTGCAACGTAGCCTTCAACTGACATTATTGCTCTTAAATATTTTGGAGAGGTCCCTGACAGTGGACTTGTCTGATGCAATATCTTTTATCTTCTGACTGCTGGTACCAAAGGTGTTCATTGTTGATCCAAGTAAGATGAAATAATTGGCAGCTTGAAGCTATTCTCCATGTATCATGATATTGACTGTTGGCTCTGTGATGAAGACTTTTTTCCCCTTGATGCTGAGATGTAATTAATAATGAAGACTAATTATTGTTCTATTGTGGCAAATATTTCAAGTCTTCCTTACTTTCAACAAGCAAGATTGTATCATCTGCATGACATAGGTTGTTCTTCTGACCCTGCTGCCACATTCTTCTTCATAGAGTCTTTGTTGTTGTTGTTGTAAACCTGCAACTCATAGTGACCCTCTGTAAAACAACCCTAATCCTATTCTATCCCGTGCCAATCTTATTGTCTCTGACACTCCTACCTCCATTACCCCAGTCTCTGAATTAATCCACCTCATCGAGGGTCTTTCTCTCTTACGCTGTCCCTCCACCCTCCCAAGCATGACGTCCCTTTCCAAGGATTGGTCCTACATGAAACATGTCAAAAATATGTCAGACGAAGCTTCAGAATCCTTGCCTCCAATGAGCAGCCTGGTTTCACCTTCTCTAGGACGAACCTGTTTGTTCTCCTAGCAGTCCGTGGAATACTTAAGGATGCTTTGAGCAGAATATTAAATTATCTGGGAGCTATTTAAAAATATGGAAAAAGTTATTGAACCAAATGAAATTGGTGGACACAGAAAAATTTCAGGAAGCAATGTATGAGCAAGATTCTATGGTGATGAAGTAAGAAGTTTAAGCTGCTCTGAAAGAATTGGCAAAAAACAAGGCCCCAGGAATCAATGGCATACCGATTGACATATTTTAACAAACAGATGCTGCCCTGGATGTGCTCACCAAGTTGTGCCAAGAAATCTGGAACACAACCACTTGACCAACTGACTGGAAGAGATCTATATTTGTTCCCATTCTAAAAAGAGATGATCTGAGTTTGAAAATTATCAAACAATATCATTAATATCACATGCAAGCAAGATTCTGCTGAAGAATATCCAAAAATTACTGGAACAACACATCAACAGAGAACTACCAGAAGTCCAGGCTGGCTTTAGAAGGGGTTTTGGTACTAGGGATATTGTAGCTAATGTTAGATGTATATTGGCTGAAAGCAGGGAGGGAGTACCAGAGTAATGTCTATATGTGTTTCACTGATTATACAAAGGCATTTAACTGTGTTCATTACAACAAACCTGCTAAATCTAAGAGGAATGGGAATCCCAGAACATTTGATCTTGCTAATGTGAAGTCTATACTTGGACCAGGAGGCAGTCATCAGAACAGAGGAAGGAAACAATGCATGGTTCAAAATTGGGAAGGGTGTATGCCAGGGATGTCTCCACACCTTTTCAATCTATATACAGAACAGATTATCTGGGAGGCTGGACTGTAGGAGGAGAAATGTGATATTAGGATTGGAGGAAGGTTCATCAACAATCTGCGTTATGCAGATGAGAAAACCCTCTTTGCTGACACTGAGGAGGATCTGAAGTGCTTGTTGCAGAAGGGCAAGGACTGCAGCCTTCAGTATAGACTGAGGTTCAATATCAAGAAAACAAAGATTCTCACCACTGGGCCAATTGGCAGCATCATGACAGATGGTGAAGAGATTGAGACTGTTAACTGCTTTAGTCTGCTTGGCTCTACAGGCAACACTCTTGGCACCAGAAGCCAGGAAATTAAAAGGCGTATTGCGATGGGAGAGTCTGCTGTCAGGGATCTCTGTAAAACACTGAAGAGCAATGATGTCATTCTGGAGACTAAGGTGCACTTGTTACAGTCCATGGTGTTTGCAATCACTTGTTATGAGTCAGAGAGCTGGACAATGATGAGGCAGGATAGAAGGAGAATTGATGCCTTTGAGCTGTGGTGTTGGAGAGGGTATTGATTATACCATGGTCTGCTAAGAAAATGAACAGTTTCCTCCTACAGAGGGTTAAACCAGGCTTCTCCTTGGAGGCAAGGATTCTGAAGCTTTGTCTGACATACTTCAGACATATTGAAAGACAGTACCAGTCCTTGGAGAGGGATGTCATGCTTGGGCAGTTGGAGGGACAGTGCAGGAGAGGAAGACCATTTATGAGGTGAATTGATTTGGTTGCTGGGGTAAGTGGGGTAGATGTATTGGAGACAGTGAGATTGACACAGCATAGAGTAGGGTTTGGGGCTGTTGGACATAGCATTGTTATGAGTCGCAGGTGACTCAATGACACATAACAACAACCACCACAGGGACTTATGAGTAACATTCAAATGATATTCCTATACAAATATTGGAATGCATAAGAACTAGTAAATTTAAAACAAACTGACCTTTTGGATTGAATACATTATCAAAAAGGATTTTAGTACAATTATTCCATTATAAACCTTTTCTTTCTGCCTTCCGAGCATCATCCTTATTTAACTTTCCTATCTCTGAGTCTTGAAGAAGTTGATGCTAATTGAAGTATTCACTTGTCTGGTGAAAGCAGATAAAGCCCTTGTCTGTTGTGGAAAAAAAAGTCATCTTAAGAAGAGGTTTGTTGATGGACACTTGGGTTTCAACTCTTTGCTATTGTGAACAAAACTGCGATAAACATCGGTGTGCATATATCTGCTTGAGTGGCAGTTATGGTTTCTTTAGGGTACATTCCCAGTAGGGGAATTGCTGGGTCAAATGGTATTTCTATTTCCAACTTTTTAAGAAAGCACCATACAGCCTTCCATAGTGGTTATACCATTTTACACTCCCACCAAGAGTGAATAAGGGTTCCAGATTCTCCACAACCACTCCAGCATTTGATGTTTTGATGTTCTGTTAAATTTTGCTATTCTTAGTGGGGTAAGATGAAATCTCATAGTTGTTTTGATTTGCATCTCTCTTAGACCTGGGGATTTTGAACATATCTTCATGTGCTTGCTGGCCATCTTAATGTCTTCTTTGGAGAAGTTTGTTCATATCCTGTACCCATTTTTCAATGGGGTTATTTACTTTTATCTTGTTGTGGTATACCAAAGCTCTGGTATATTTATAAAATGGACTGCTATGCTGCATTGAAAAACAAAGAAATCATGAAATATGGTACAAAATGGTGACTCTGGAAAGCATTATGCTGAGTGAAATATGTCAATCACAAAAGGGTAAATATTGCATTGGGCCACTGTTGTAAAACAGGACTGACATTGGGGTTGAGGGAAGACTATGAAAGAGGGGATAAATAATGTCTACTGTACTGAAGTAGATGAGGGAGAGAACTGTTTAAAAAGGACATATATAATTAGGTTTTATTGTCATGACAGGAGTCCACAATGAAAGCTCCACAGTGGAGTGGACTTGGGGGGAGGGATTAGATAACAATAAAATAATTTTTCTTTGACTTTTCAAAAAGAAGAGTGAATTGGGGTAGGCAGGGAGAAAATTGCAACAGGGAATGAATGAAAACACTAAGTCTCTGTAAACTTTCATTAAAATTAATAGAAAAAAATGGTTTCCATTTAAAACAACTATATCATCTCGCCCCAGTAAGAATAGCAGAATTTAGCAGAGCAGCAAACAAAAAATTCTGGCGAGGTTGCGGAGAAACTGGAACCCTTATTCACTGTTGGTGGAAGTGTATAATGGTGCAACCACTATGGAAGGCAGTATGGTGCTATCTCAAAAAGTTGGAAATAGAAATACTATTTGACATAGCAATTCCACTACTGGGTATATACCCCAAAGAAACCATAACCACCACCGAAGCAGATATATGCAAACCCATGTTTATAGTGGCTTTGTTCACAATAGCAAAGAATTGGAAACAACAGCCAGGAGAAGATAAAGTAGATGAATGGGATCTTCTAAGACTCAAATCCCTATGCACATCCAAAAACTTCTCCAACAGGATAAAAAGGGAAGCCACCAACTGGGAAAAAGTATTTGGTAATAACATATCAGATAAGGGACTTATATCCAGAATTTATGAATCAATGTAAGAGAAAAAATAAAATTAAAATAATGCATTGATAAATTGCATTTCATAGCTGTGTCAGTTCCTTTATTCAATTGGAAGCATAAAAGTGCAAGATTCTTTTCTATGTATCATACTTTGTGCATTTAACATACTTACATCTTAAATAAATATGTTAAATATATGTGTTATTCTTTCTAAAGAAAATTAGAGTACAGGAAAGGAAACTGAAATTCAAATAGCACTTCTCTGTGACACAAACATTAATAGAATAAAGACTTGAAAACACTCACCAATGAATAAGGCCACAGAGGGATAAATATAAACATAATTAATACCTGACACACATATTAGGTCAATAATTTTAGTAACTACACCAATGTCAGCTTAATGACTAAAGTACATATGATTCAGACCATAGTCTTTCTGATCACTTGCTATGCCTCTGAAAGCTGGACCATGATTTATGATGACAGAAAAAGAATTGATGCCTTTGAACTGTGGTGTTAGAAAGGAACATTGAACATTCTATGGACAGCCAAAAGAACAAACAGAAATGCCTTGGAGAAGGTGCAGACAGAGTGCTCTTTGGAGGCAAAGTGATGAGGCTTTGCCTCACATACTTTGGGCATATTGCTAGGAGGGGCTATTCCTTAGAAAACGACATGATGTTGGGAAGGGTGGAGGGTGGACAAAGGAAAGTAAGACCCTCAAGCAGGTGGATTGACATGGTGACTGCCACAATGAGCTCTTGTGTGTCAGAAAGTATGAGGACGGCACAGGATAGAAAAGGGTTCAGATCTCTTATTCATAAGATCACTATGAGTCATACTTGACTCAATGACACCTAATAACAATACTACCACCAATAAGGTAAAAAGAAAATCAACTCACTGGCAAAAATATTTGTCAATGCTATCTTGGACAATGGTCTCATAATAAAAAATTACAGAATACTACAGGGCCTCCATAGTGAGCTCTGGTGGCCTCATAGTAAGAAATTGCACTATAATCCCAAAAGCATGTGGTTCTACTTCACCAGCAGCTCTGTGGGAGAAGTATGGGGAATCTCTTCTCATGCAATTAACTGCCTCTGAAAAGCCACTGGAGGGTCAGCTATGAGTCAGTTCCAACTCGATGGCACACAACAACAAAAACAACAACAACACAGGGCCTCTACAAGAAAAATCTGATAACCCAATTACAAAATGGGAAAAAGAGATGGAAAGACTTTTTACATAAGAAGACATTCAGATGGCCAACAGACACAAGAAGAAATGCTCAAAATTATCAGCAATAGGAGAGATGCAAATAAAAACCACAATGAGATACAATGTCACCCCAGTAGCAGTGGCAAAGTATAACAGGACAATAAACAATAAAAGTTGAAGAGGACATGGAGAGATTAGAACTCTCATACTCTGTTGATAGGATCTTAAAATGGTACAACCACTCTGGAAGGCATTTTGTCATGTCCTCAGAAAAGCACTGAACATTGAGATTCCATATGACTTAGCCATACCACGACTAGGAATATACCCCAAAGAAAACAGACTTGAGACACAAGCAGTGATTTGCACATCAGTGTTCATAGTAGCATTATTCACAAGAGCAAGAAGGTGGAAAAAGCACAAATGTCCATCAATAAATGACTAGACTGAGAAACTGTAGTACTTTACACAATGGAATGCTATGCAGCACTTGGGAGTAATGATTTTGAAAAATACTATATAACAGGAGATTTTGTGGACCGAGGGTCCCAAAGAATGGAATAATTTTATAATTATTAATAATGAGACAAACAGCCAGGACTGTGATAGAGCAGAGAGCATAAAACAGGGGGCCAACAGTTCTCCACTGAAGACCCCAAGCCAAGCTTCTCTGTGTCTTTATTGAAAATTATCAGGAAGTAAATCACAAAGAGAATTAAGTGCAAATGAAGCCAAGCTTTTTCTATTGAAAACCTTCTGCTTGCCTCAGGAAGGAGGGGTTCACAAATGCAAGAATTTGGTTTACCCTTAACTATTAACCTTGATGCCTCTGGGTGAACTCTAGCTCAGGAAGTAACACTCCCTCTATAGGGGGCCCCTTGCTGTCTCCTGTCTTGCAGGGAACAAACAGCTCATTTTCTAGGATCTGCCACAAGAGAAATCCTAACTTATATATCTGTAATACCTTCAATTCCGGAACAAGGGTTTTCATATAATATTTGGTATAAAGTTTGACTTCCCATAAGGAGAGAAGCTAGAGGGTACTATTCTGAGTGAACTAACTCAGGTATGTAAGAACAAATACTATATAAAACCACTGTAGTAAAAATAAAAGAATGAAACCAATGAAATGTGTATGGATATAGAAGAGGGAAGGTGAAGGGGCAGGAGGGCTGAAGATGGGGATAGGAAAATTATGAGCTCACAGAGTTTGGTGGGTGAATGGAGGGAGTGAAAAAAATGTACATGAATTGAAACACAATAAAACTAAGACACAGCAATTGTTTTAGATATTAATATTCTTTTCAGTTGTTCTTAAAACATGTGACTGCATATTCTTCAAAACAAAAGGCATTTGGACATTTTTTATTAATGAAAAATATTGGTTGAAATTATGCAAAGTTCTACTGAAATTTTTGTCTTTTTGATAATATTGTGGATGGATTTAAATGTAAATAAAATATGCTTTATATTTTATTTTTATATGTATTTACATTCAGAAGTTCTGGGTAGAAACATCATTTCAGTAGAGGAAGCAGAAACTGTATTGAAGGCATTGGTAAAAAATAAGGCCCAGGAATCGATGGGGTATCAAATGACTTATTTCAATTAACAGATATAGCCTTGGCTGCACTTACCAGTTTATGCCAGGAAATTTGGAGGATGACTGTCTGACAAACAGATTGGAAGAGATCTGTATTTGTTCCTATTCCCAAGAAGGGTGATCCAACTGAATTGTGTAAATTATTGAACATTATCATTGATATCACAGGCAAGCAAAATACTGCTGAAGATCACTCAAAAACATCTGCAACAGTATATAGATTGGGAATTGCCAGAAGTTCAAGTGGGATTTAAAAGAGGCTGTGGCACCAGGGATATCATTGCTGATGTCAGATGGATCCTGACTGAAAGTAAGGAATACCAAAAGAATGTCTTTTTGTGCTTTATTGACTATGCAAAGGCATCTGTGTGGATCATGACAAGTTATAGCTGACATTGAAAAGAATGGGAATCCTGTAGTACTTGATTGTGCTCCTGAGGAACCTATACCTGCACCAGGAGGCTGTTATGCAAATGGAACAGGGGAGCACTGCATGGTTTGGAATTGGGAAGGGAGTGCGTCAGGGATGTATTCTGTTTCCATACCTGTTCAATCTAAATGCTGAGCAAATTATCTGAGAAGCTCCACTCTATAAAGAGGAATGTGGCATCAGGTTTGGAAGGAGACTCATTAATAACCTGCATTATGTAAATGACACAACCTTACTTAATGAAAATGACACAACCTTACTTAATGAAAGTGAAGAGGATTTGAAGCACTTGTTGCAGAAGATCAAGGAATGCGGCCTTCCGTATGGATTGCACCTCAACATCAAGAAAACGAAGATTCTTACCGCTGAACCAACAGGCCATGTCATGATGGATGGAGAGGAGATTGAAGCTTTCAACAGCATAATCTTGCTTGGGTTCACAATTAACATCATTATTAAGAGTGGTATGAGCAGTCAGCAAATAGGGAGATGCATTGTAACGTGAAAATCTGCAGTTAGGGACCTTTTCAAATTATTGAGTAGAAGTGATGTCAGTTTGAGGACTAAGGTGTGTCTGATTCAGGCCATGGTCTTTCCAAGTACTAGCAATGCATTTGAGACCTGGACAATGAATAAGGATGACAGAAAAATGATTGATGCCTTTGAGCTGCGATGTTGGAGAAGAGTACTGAACATTCCACGGACAGCCAAGAAAATGAATAGACGTATCTTGGAAAGGATGCAGCCAGAGTGCTCTTTGGAGGAAGGAATGATGAGGTTTTGCCTAATATTTTTGGACATATTGCTAGGAGGTGCCATTTCTTGGAGGAGGACATGATGTTGTGAAGGGTGGAGTGTCTGCGAAGGAGAAGAAGGCCCTCTACTAGACACCTGATTAGGTGTCTGCTGGAATGGGCTCCTTTTATATCAGGAAGTGTGAGGATGGCACAGGACAGTATTGGTTTCAGAACTTTTGCTAAATAGGGTTACTAGGAGTCATACTCAACTCGATGACACCTAACAGCAACAGTCAATATCATTATCATTAAATACTATTAGGGATCTGTGGTGTCTTTGTTGTTGTTGTTGTTATGTGCTGTAGAGTTGCCTGCAACTCATAGCTACCTTATGTACAACAGACCTAAACTCTGCCCTATCCTGTGCCAATCTCCCTATACCCAACACACCTGCCCCTATTACCCCAGTCACTGAATCAATCCATCTTATCAAGGGTCTTCCTCTCCTGTGCTGTCCCTCCACCCTCCCAAGCATGAATTCCTTCTCCAAGGACTAGTCCCCCTTTGCAACATGTCCAAAGTGTGTCAGACAAAGCTTCAGAATCCTTGCTTCCAAGTAGCAGTCCGGTTTATCCTCTCTAGAACAAACCTGTTTGTTTTCCTAGCTATCTATGGTATGTTGAATACTCTTCTCCGATACCACAGCTCAAAGGCATCAATTCTATCATCCCTAGTCATTGTCCAGCTCTTTGATACATAGCAAGTGATTGCAAGGACCATGGATGGATCAGGCACACCTAGTCTCCAGACTGACATATTTGCACTTCAGCACTTTAGAGAGGTCTCTAATCACAGACTTTCCCATTGCAATACGTCTTTTCATTTCCTGGCTGCTGGTGCCAACAGTGTTGTCTGTGGAGCCAAGCAAAACAAAACTGTGAACAATCTCAATCTCTTCACCATCCATCGTGATGCTGCCAATCAGCTCAGTGGTGATAATCTTTTTAGTCTTGATATTGAGTCTCAATCAATGCTGAAGACTGCAGTCCCCAACCTTCCATAGCAAGTGCTTCGGGTCCTTTTCAGTTTCAGCAAGCAAGGTTGTGTCATCTGCATAATGAAGATTGTTGATGATTCTTCCTCCAATCCTGATTCCACATTTCTCCTCATAGAGCCCAGCCTCCCGATAACCTGTTCTGCATAAATATTGAAAAAAGTATAGAGACAGGATATACAGCCCTGGTGTACACCCTTCCCAATTTTGAGCCATGCAATGTTTCCTTGCTCTGTTCTGACGACTGCCTCCTGGTCCGAGTATAGGTTTTGCATTAGCACAATCAAGTGTTCTTGGATTCCTATTTTTCTCAGAGTTAGCCAGTTTTTTTTATGATCCACACAGTCAAATGCCTTTGCATAAACAATGAGACAAAGATAGACATTCTTCTGGTACTCCTTGCTTTCAGCCAAGATCCATCTAACATTAGCTACAATATCCCTAGTACCACGGCCCCGTCTAAATCCACCCTGTACTTCTGGTAGTTCTCTGTTGATGTGTTGTTCCACACATATTGTTTGGATAATCTTCAGCAAAATCTTGCTTGTATGGGATATTAATGATATTGTTCCATAATTTCCACACTCTGTGGAATCACCTTTCTTTGGAATGGGAATAAACATAGATCTCTTCCATTCAGTTAGACAAGTGGTTGTTCCCCAGATTTCTTGATATAACTTGGTGAGCATATCTAGGACAGCATCTGTTTGTTGAAATATGTCAATTGGTATACTATCAATTCTTGAGGCCTTATTCTTAGTCAATTCTTTCAAAGCAGTCTGAATTTCTTCCTTCATCACCATAGGCTCTTGTTCAAATGTTATTTCATTAAATTCTCCTGTATTTGCCAATTCTTTTTGGTATAATGACTCTATATACTCTATACATCTCCATTATGTGGTGTCTTAGTGGTAAGGAATTGCCCTCCCAACACAAAGAAGCACGATTTTAATTCATCTCAAATCCAGCTCTGCAGGGGCAGGATGGGAAATCTCCTCTTGAGTGATTTCCTGTCTCTGAAAACCTGCTGGATGGTCAGCTATGGGTTGGTTCCAACTTAATGGTATGCAACAACAACAAAGTTCTATTATGATGATTTTTTATAAGTGTAATTTTTAATATGAAAATATTACATATTTACTTTTAAAATTTTGGGAAATTCCGAATAATGTTAAGAAAAAGAAAATCACTGCCAGATCTATGTACCTCAAAAAATATTTTCAACATTTTGATGTATAAGTCACAGTTATATAAGTTCACTTCCTTTTCTTAGATGTTGCGTAGTCAGCTGTGATTCACAGTGAACCTATGCACAATGGAAGGAAATTCTATTTGATCCTGTGCCATCCTCATAATCTCTACTGTACTCAGACCCATTCTTTCAGTCATTGGGTCAACCCATTCCATGAGGGTCTTCTTTCTTTAGCTAACTTACTGTCTGCTTTTCTAGTTGAAGTCTAGAAGCTCCATGGAAACCTGATCACCATTGGTGAGCCTACTGTTATCTGAAATACTGGTAGTATAACTTCCAGCATCATAACAGCACATCAATTACCACAGTATAGTAAAGTGACAGACAAATGCTCTACCTATAAGAGCAAACTATAAAATATCAAGCACACAAATGTCATAAAACAAACACACATGCTATGGGAAATAGAAAACAAGCTGTCTGGCCTGGGACAGTACATCTGCCAAGCCAAAAGATGATTAGAGTTGGGGTACCCAATTATGTTAGAATTACTGCTCTTATGAGTGGTGACCAAGGCCTCAAGATCTGAGCTATATCAAGGGTAGCACTTTTTGAGTCTAGGTTGAAAATTCCATGACTTATATCAGGAACATTTTAGTCTTTAAACTAATGTCTTTGCTCTTTAGCACTATAAAGAAATTTTTTACAGTAGATTTTCACAATGCAACATGTCTTTTGTAAATACAGTAAGTTCAAATATGTATGCCTTTAGAAAAATGATATGAAAATTGACAGAACTAGAAACATAGTTTAGCCTAAAACAATTTATTGAGTCTTTTGAAACATATTGTAGCATTAGCTAATAAAACAATCAGATAAAATATGCATAGAGAAATATGAACAAATAGCATAATAATAAATTTAACTTGTTGAATGTTATCTGTACTGTCTTGAAAAATATTGAGATTGTTGACAGCTTCAGTTTGCTTGGCTTTACAATCAACACTCTTGGTAACAGCATCCAGGAAATTAAAGACAAATTGCATTGGGAAAGTCTGCTGTCAGAGACCTCTCCAAAGTATCAAGAGCAAGAATGTCAGTCTGAAGGCTAAGGTGTGCCTGATACAGGTCTTTGCAATTAGTTGCTATGCATCAGTTGTTGTTTGTTATTATGTGCCGTCGAGTCGCCTGCGACTCATAGC
>NW_006400505.1:4771-5537 GCF_000299155.1 Elephantulus edwardii | reverse complement strand
CCAGTGTCTGCTTACAACTGTTCCTCTTCCTTTGTATTTCCATACTTGAAAACTCAACCTCCTTTGCCGTTTCTGTTATCTAAATGTGTTCTGTTCTGCATAGAGAGCTGGACAAATACTAGGGATGATAGAAGGAGAGTTGATACTTTTGAGCTGTGGTGCTGGAGAAGAGTACTGAATATATCATGGACTGCTAGAAGAAAAAACAAATTTGTCCTCAAGAAGGTGAAGCCAGGCTGATCCTTGGAGGCAAGGATTCTGAAGCTTCTTCTGACATCCTTTGGACATGTTGCAAGGCAGGATCAGTCCTGGGAGAGGGACGTCATGATTGGGAGGGTGGAGGGACAGTGCAGGAGAGGAAGACACTTGATGAGATGAATTGATTCTGTCACTGTTACGAACTCAGAAATGTCAGGATATAAGATCTACATACAAAAATAAATTGGATTTCTCTACAGTAACAAAGATAATACAGATCTTGAGCTAAGAAAAACAATACATTTCACAAAAGCTTCACAAGATTAAATACTTGGGAATAAATTTAACCAGCAGCACAAAGGATCTATTCAAAGAAAATTACAAAACATTACTAAAAGAAACAAGAAGAGACCTGGAGTAGTTGTTGTTGTTGTTATGTGCAGTCAAGTCATTTGCCACTCATAGCGACCCCATGTACAAGAGCCTTTTAAGCGCTGTTCTATCCTGTGTCAACCTCTTTGGAATGGGAACAAATATAGATCTCTTCCAGTCAGTTGGCCAAGTGGTT
>NW_006400505.1:3971-4548 GCF_000299155.1 Elephantulus edwardii | reverse complement strand
ACATCCAGGGCAGCATCTGTTACCTGAAATACGTCAATTGGTATGCCATCTATTCCTCTGGCTTTATTTTTTGCTATTTCCTTCAAATCAGCTTGAACTTCTTCCTTCATCACCATAAGCTCTTGCTCAGATGTTACTTCATTAAATTCTTCTGTGTCTGCCAATTCCTTTTGATACAATGACTCAGTATATTCCTTAGATCTTCTTTTGATTGAAGAAAATAACTTCCTTTTGGATAGGAAGACTCAATATTTTCAAAATGACAGTTTTACCAAAGCCAATCTACAAGTTCAAAACAATCACAAAACAAATACCAATTTCATTCCTTAATGAGATGGAAAATGCAATTTCCAGTTTCATTTGGAATGGAAAGATACCTCAAATAAGCAAAACACTCCTTGAAAAAAGAAACAAGTTAGGACGCATCTCACTCTCTGATTTCAAATCCTACTACACTGCTGTTCTGTCCCACTCAAATTTCAAAACCATCTCAGGAACAGGTTTGAAGCCTTGAGCACCAATGTGCGTAGACCAAATGAGCTCTGGGAGGATATCAAGAAAATCGTCCATGAAGAAT
>NW_006400505.1:0-1772 GCF_000299155.1 Elephantulus edwardii | reverse complement strand
ATATCAGGAGATGAATTGCATTGGGAAAGTCAGCTGTGAGGGACCTCTCAAGAGTACTGAAGAGCAACAACATCAGGCTGGAGACTAAGGTGCGCCTGAACCAGGCTCTAGTCTTTGCAATTACGTGCTATGCATCGGAGAGTTGGACAGTCAATAGGGATGATAGAAAGAGAATTGATGCCTTTGATCTGTGGTACTGGAGAAGAGAAATACATCATAGACTGCTAGGAGAACAAACAGGTTTGTCCTGGAGAGGGTGAAGCCAGGCTGCTTCTTGGAGACAAGGATTCTGAAGCTTCGTCTGATATACTTTGGGCACGTTGCAAGGAGAAACTGGTCCTTGGAAAGGGACATCATGTTTGGGAGAGTGGAGGGACAGCACAGGAGAGAAAGACCCTCGATGAGGTGGATTGACTCTGTGAGTGGAGTGGTGGGAATGAGTGTGTTTGAGACGGTGAGGTTGGCACAAGATAGAACGGCACTTAGGACTCTTGTACATAGGGTCGCTATGAGTTGCAAAAGACTCGATGGCACATAACAACAACAACAACACTGCTGTGGTTGTCAAGACAGAGTGGTAATGATACAATAACTGACACATAGATCACTGGAATAGATGGAGAACCCAGAAATCAGCCCATCTACCTATGGTCAACTGATTTTTGACAAGGAGATGAAATTAGTTAACTAGGGAAAGGATAGCCTTTTTAACAAATGGTGTTGGCAAAATTGGAAAACTATTTGCAGAAAACTTAAGCAAGAGCTACACCTCACACCATACAGAAAAACCAACTTAAAGAGGATCAAGGACCTAGGACTAACAAGGACTGTAAACTTCATTAGAGAAAAGCTTGGAAGAACTCTGTAAGCAGTAATCTGCAACATGAACAGTCTTCCAAGCATCCTGAAAAACATATAAACATGAAATAGACAAATGGGACCTTCTAAGAATCAAATCCCTATGCACATTCAAAAACTTCTCCTACAAGGTAAAAAGGGAAGCCACAGACTGAGACGAAATAGATATGTCTGATAAGGAATTTATATCTAGAATTTATGGAATACTTGTGCACCACAACAAAATAAAGGTAAACAACCCAATTACAAAATGGGCTCAGAATATGAACAGACACTTCACCAAAGAAGAAGACATTCAGATGGCCAACAAACACATGAAGAAATGTTCAAAATCCCTAGTTTTAAGATTTATACTAGTCAAAACAACTCTGAGATATTATAGCACCCCAGTTAACAATAGCAAAATTCAACAGAACAGTAAACAACAAATGCTGGTGAGGTTGTTGAGAAACTGGAACTCTTATCCACTGTTGGTGAGAGTGTAAAATGGTGCAACCACTCTGGAATGAATTATGGTGCTTTCTCAATAAGCTGGAAATAGAAATTGATCCAACAATTCCACTAATGGGATATACCCTAAAGAAATAAAAACTGTCACCCAAGCAGATATATCCATATCCATATTTATTGGTGTGTTGTTCACAATAGCAAAGTGATGCAAATAAACTAAGTACCCATCAACAATAGGATAGATAGAGAAGCTGTGGTATAGTCACACAATGGAGCACTATGGAGTACTGAAGAACAAGGAACTCATGAAATATTATACAAAATGCGTGCCTTTGGAGGACATTATGCTGAGTAAAATATCCAAGTAACTAAAGCACAAATATTGCATAATACCACTCTTATCAAACATAACTGACATTGGAGTTGGAGGGAAACTAAGAATAGAGGGCATAAATAATGTACAT
>NW_006400504.1:26556-29242 GCF_000299155.1 Elephantulus edwardii | reverse complement strand
TTGAATATTTCTTCATGTGCTTGTTAGCCATCTGAATGTCTTCTTCGGTGAAGTGTCTGTTAATATCCTGTGCCCATTTTTCTATTGGATTATTTACCTTTATCTTGCTGTGGTGTTCAAGCATTTTATAAATTCTGGATATAAGTCCCTTATCTGACTTGTCATTACCAAATATTTTTCCCAGTCAGTGGCTTCCCTGTTTACCCTGTTGGAGAAGTTTTTGGATGTGCATAGGGATTTGATTCTTAGAAGATACCACTTGTCTATTTTATCTTCTCCTGGTTGTAGGTTTTTCAGTATACTTGGAAGACTGTTTATGTTGTGGGTTAGGACTTCTAGCGTTGTTCATAGCTTTACTTTAATGAAGTTTATAGTCCTTGGTTTTAATCCTAGGTCCATGATCCACCATGAGTTGCTTTTTGTATATGGAGTGAGGTGTGAATCTTTCTTGAGTCTTTTGCAGATAGTTTTCCAATTTTGCCAACACCATTTGTTAAAAAGGCTGTTGTTTCCCCACTTAACTGATTTCATCTCCTTGTCAAAAATCAGTTGACCATAGATAATGGGCTGATCTCCGGGTTCTCAGTTCTATCCTATTGGTCTATGTGTCTGTCATTGTACCAGTACCATGCTGTCTTTACCACCATGGCAGTGTAGTAGGATTTGAAATCAGAGAATGAGATACCTCCTACCTTTCTTCTATTTTTAAGGAGTGCTTTGCTTATTTGGGGCTTCTTTGCATTCCAAATGAAACTGGGATTGCCTTTTTCATCTTCTTAAAGAATAGGATTGGTATTTGTATTGGGATTGCTTTAAACGTGTAAATTGCCTTGGGTAGTATTGCCATTTTCACAATATTAAGTCTTCCTATCCATGAGCAAGGGATATTCTTCCACTTCTCAAAGTTTCTTTTTGTTTCTTGTAGCAATGTTTTGTAATTTTATTTTAATAGACCCTTTATGTTTCTGGTTAAATTTATTCCCAAGTATTTAATCTTGTGATTAGCTATTGTGAATGGTATTGTTTTTCTTAGTTCTGGCTCTGTATTTTCTTTGTCACTGTAGAGAAATCCAACTGATATTTGTATGTTGATCTTGTATCCTGCCACTTTGCTAAATTGGTCCACTATGTCCAACAGTTTTCTTGCTGAGTCTTTAGGGTTTTCTAAGTATACTATCATATCATCTGCATAGAGAGATAATTTTACCTCCTCTTTGCCAATTTGAATACCTTTTATTCCCTTCTCTTTAAACGGCATTGAAAAACAATGAACTAGTAAAACTCTACACACTGGCACCTCTGGAAGACATTATGCTGTGTGGAATATCTCAGTAACAAAAAGACAAATTCTATACAACACTGCTATTATAAAATAGGACTGACATGAGGGGTTGGGAACAAATAGGAAAAGAGTGGATAGATCATGAACACTACATTGGGACAGAAATGGGAAAATACTATTTCAAAGGAGTGTATGACTAGGCATGTATATAAACAATCTGGGACATGAGGTGCATTGCAAAGTGTATTGGTAGAGGGAGGAAAATGTGCAACAATGAATTAACGAAAACCAAACTTTTTTTAATCTTTTGTCAAAAACACACTTAAAAATTTACAATGAAAAAAAAAAGAATGAAAATATATTACAAGGACAGGAAGATCTTTTAAAAGTACAACATGAGAAAGATTTTATCCTTAACAATCTCCCGTAATCACTATTATGGTTTTGATACATCTCTTTCTATTACTATCTTTTCTTCCCCATTTACTTGGATCCATAATCAATACACATGATAGCAGGAATCGGGAGCTCTGGAGATGTGTTGGGAAAGTCTGCAGTCAAGAATCTTTCCAAATTACTGAGGAGCAATGATGTCTTCAGTGACTGGGCCAATAGACAATATCATGATAGATGGAGAAAGGATTAAAATTGCCAATCTCTTCATCTTGCTTTGGTCAACAATTAATATTTATGGTACCAGCAGTCAGGGTACCAAGAGACAAATCACACTGGGCAATTGCACTACCAGGGACCTCCTCAAAATACGTAAGAACAATGATGTCAGTTTGAAAAGCAAGGTGTGCCTGATGCAGGACATAGTCTTTTCAATCACTTACTCTGTATCTGAGAACTGGACAGTGAATGAGGGAAGAATTGAGGTCTTTGAGGTGTAGTATTGAAGAAGAGTATTGGATAGCCCATGAACTGCCAAAAAACCCAAACAGGTATGTCTTTTTAATTTCACAAAATATTCTATAATGAAAAATACTGTAGATATGTGTCCAACTTCTTCCTTGGGAAAAAGCCCAGAGATGTAGAAATTAATCCAAAGACTATTTGCATTTTAAAGGCTTTGATCCATGTTGACAAACTATTCTCTAGATATTCCTACCATAAACGATTTGACTTTGTGATTTCTCATTCTTGTCATTATTGAGAATTACTGTTCTTTTTAATGTCTACCAGTTCTAAAAATGCTAATTATTAATGAGTTTAACTATAAAGAGAGCAATGGGGAGAAAAAACCCAACAACCAGAGCCCATGGAGATCCCAATAAGAGGAGATTATATGAAATCAGAGGAAATGAATCCAGAGATCAACCCATCTATCTATGGTCAACTGATCTTTGACAAGGAGATGAAATCAGTGAAGTGGGGGAACGACAGCCTTTTTAACAAATGGTG
>NW_006400504.1:12630-21976 GCF_000299155.1 Elephantulus edwardii | reverse complement strand
AATTACTTTTTTTACTATAAAGGCAACCCCATTTTTCCTTGTCTTTTCACCTCCAGAGTAATATATCATATGGTCATCTGACTCAAAATGCCCCATATTAATTCATATCAATGTAGAAGTCATGTTTGAGTCAGATGACTTCTGCATTGATATGAATTAATAAGCTATCATTAGATTTTCTTGTGTTAATTTTCTCCAAGAGAACATTTACTGATCACCTATAATATATCAAGAACTTATTTCATGAAAGTACACAAAAATCTCTGCTCAGGATGAAAGCTTTTAGAAAGAGAAGAATGTCACAAGGGGAATTATGTTAAGATGGGTGGACTGCTAAAGATCTAATGTTGTAGACATCAATGGAGAAGTGATGAGACAGAAAGAGGAATCAATAAGATCAAGCAATTCAAAGACATTAAGAAAGATCCAAAGTTTGAAAAAACATTTGACACTCTAAGGAGCAGTTTTCCTAGACTGAAAGAAGAGGAAGTCAGGTTGCAAGGAAATGAAGTAGATGGTATGCACACAATGGCCATGGAACCTCCAGACTTTCCAAAACAGAAAACAATTTGGAAAATTAGTGTGGTTAATTTCATGGGAACAAAAGAAATCTCATATTAAAGACTGGAGTTTTCCAACAAAAAGTCAAGACCTAGGGATGAATGTGTTGTTAGTTGGCTGTCAAAAACAAAGCCAAACCAATTGCTGAGGAGTTGATTTTTATTCCTGGCACCTGTCCCTTGGGTTTCTAACACTGTAACTCTAAAAGAGGAGACTTCCCATCTTTCTCAGAGAAGAAGAGGGTGGATTGGAATTATGAACCTTTGGCTATAGTAGCTCAACACATATCACACGATGCCATTAGGGCTGTCAGTTGAATTCTAACTCATGGTATTCCCATATACGTAAAGTAGAATTGCTCCATAGCATTTTTGAGCCTGTGATATTTCAGAAACAGATCACCAGGCCTGTCTAGTAATTTCTAATCAACTAGGGTCAAGTGCTTAACTCTTTGCATCTCCTAGGGACCTGGGAATAAATGTAGAAAGATGGAAATGTTAAATCTTTGTGGACTTACTGATACACTCTTAGTGATAGATGATATACTAGGAAGAAAATTCACTATTGTTAAAGTGTCAGTTTTAAAACCAATTTACTAATTCAGTGTAATACTAACCAAAAATTACAGCAATCATAGCAATATTTTTTTATGGATCTTCATAAGTCTATTTGAAAATAATTATAATATATCATATCATATCATATCATCATATCATATCATATTATAAAGTTTTATATATTTGTTGTTGTTATTATGTGCCATTGAGTCACTTGTGACTCATAGCAACCATGTGGACTACAGCCTTAAACCCTACTCTATATCTTGTCAACCTTATTATTGTCTCTGACATACTTATTCTCATTACCCTAGTGACGGAATAAATCCATCTCATCTTTCTCTTGTTTACCATCCCTCTACCCTCCCAAGCATGCCTTCCCTCTCCAAGGACTGATCCTGCCTTGCAATATGTCCAAAGTATACAAAATTGAACTTCAGAATCCTTGTCTCCAAGGAACAGCCTAGTTTCACTCTCTCCAAGACGAACTTGTTTGTTCTCCTAGCAGTACATGGTATATTCTATACTCTTCTCCAGTACCAAAGCTCAAAGGCATCAATTCTCCTTCTATCATCCCTAGTCATTGTCCAGCTCTCTGATGCATAGCAAGTAATGGCAAAGACCATGGCCTGTATCAGGAGCACCTTAGTCTCTGGACTGACATTGTTGCTCCTCAGTACCTTGGAGAGGTCTCTGACAACAGACTTCCCCAATGCAATTCATCTTTTAATTTCCTAGCTGCTGGCACAAAGAGTGTTTATCGTAGAGCCAAGTAAACTGAAGCTGTTAACGATCTCAATCTCTTCACCATCTATCTTGGTGTTGTCAATTGGCCCAGTGGTGAGAATATTTGTTTACTTAATGTTGAGCTTCAATCCATATTTAAGGCTGCAGTCCTTGACCTTCTGCAGCAAGCACTTCAGGTCCTCCTCAGTTTCAGCAAGCAGGGTTGTATCATCTGCATAACGCAGATTGTTGATGAGTCTTCCTCCAATCCTGATGCCACACTTCTCTCATAGAGCCCAGCCTCTGGATAATCTGTTCCACATATAGATTGAAATGATATGGCGATAGGACACATCCTTAACACACAACCTTCTCAATTTTGAACCATGTAGTGTATGCTTGCTCTGTTCTGACGACTGCCTCCTGGTCCAACTGTAAGTTTCGCATAAGCACAGTCAAGTGTTCTGGGATTCCCATTCTTCTCAGAGTCAGCCACAGTTTGTTGTGATCTACACAGTCAAATGCCTTTGCATAGTCAATGAAAGACAGACATTCCTTTGGTATTCTTTCCTGTGTAAGTGACCTCATCAGAATCCTGTGTTTATGATCTTTATAATGAATCTGGATAGGTTAATGCTTCTCTTGTTCTTGCTACTTTTTAGAAGCATGTAGTTTTAAAATGAAATTGTTTGCCATATGAATGAGAGGTTAAGGTCCAGCACCCAGTAGAAGGAAGAGGTGACTGTTCCACAGCCAGTTTGGTATCATCCTCTCCCATCACTGAGTTGTTATTGCTGTTATTAAATGCTGGCTAGCGTCCTATCCTGTGAAATCCTGGCTAGAGAATGAGATAGTGCAATGTGCAAAAATTCACAGCATGTCACAGTTACAGGCCAAATTTTTCAAACTCTTAGCTGGCTGCAGTGGTTTGTAACACATACTTTAAAGGGAAAATTACCCTATATTTTTTCCCCCACAGAATATGGAAACCCACTTTCAATATTCACCATGATACAGTGCATGTAAAGACTTCACCATCAACCCTGGGATTAAAAGCAAATAAACAAGACGCTTTATAGGGTTGAACTTAAAAAGGCTCTAGTGTTCTCTGGACAGAAATGAAGCTGCAAGCTGGTATTTCAAAAAAGCCACAAATTCCATATCTGTCCCAAATGGGAAATAATAATTTTATTGAATAATAAATTAAAAATTAATTCCTTTTTTTTTTTTACTTACAACTTAGTAAGTACATATGATGTGGCCTTTGTAACCAGAGTGCCCCTTCTTCAGTTAATGAATCAAAGAAGTGTGTGTTGGTGTGTGTGTCTGTGTGCACCATTATCCAAGATGAAAATGTTTCAAGAAAGTTAAATTATGAATTAAAAAAACAAACCAATTTCCTTCTGGGCTTCAAATATGCCAGTGGTGTTGGCAAATAAGATTTGAGGCGCAGTGGAAATAAAAAGAAGGGTAGCATTTAATAGTTGTTTCTCTCTCCATTTTTAAGAGGAAAAGACAAACACTTGCAATTTTTTTTTCTTTTGGAGAAAGATTTTTGAAGACAAAGAATTGACGCAATATGATTATTTATGTCTGGATCAAAAATGAGCAAAGCTGCATGTCTAGTCAGTAGGTGATGTTACAAAATGTATTGTGTAAAACAAATTTATAACAGGAATGTTCTTGTTGTTAAGTACAGTCAAGTAAGAACCGACCCATAGTTGACCCCTCAGCAGCTTTTCAGAGGCAGTGCAATCTCATGGGAAGAGGCTGTGAGGAGAAGCTGGTGGATACGAACAACTTTCCTTTGGGATTGCAGCACAGCTTTTTTACCACTAGGCCACCAGTGCTCCCCATAACAGGAATAGTCCATTACATTATTTAGCTGTAATGTGACAATTTAATCGTTCTTTTTAGAGGGTCATAGTACTTATAATAAGATATTGTTCTTACTAAAGATTATATGGCTTATTTTTCTGAAGTAATGTGGTGGGTAATTGTATTTACTTTCATGGCCATTCTGAATTTGTTCTAAATACACATAGAAAATTCAAGACATTGTGAATGGCTCACTAACCTAAAGCGTATATGCAGAGTCTTTAAAATGAGGAGTCTTTTGACACCTATTTTAGATTTGTTTTTGAACAGAATTTAGATCCAGATTGCAGGAAAATAGTTTTCCTTAGATCTTTTGGAATGCCTGAATGTTTTGAGAATTTGGAGAAAAATAAGAACCCCCTTGAATGGATAAGGGGTGTATATAAACACACAAACACAAACCTTGTGGCTGGCATCAGGACACTGACAGGTATACATTACAATGGCATATGCTATGCACTTTGTGTACTTCGTTAAACAGTTTACAGGTACGTGGTAAGCTTTTACACAGTATAAGTCATCCGGGAGGCTGGGCTCTATGAAGAGAAATGCGGCATCAGGATTGGTGGAAGATCTATCAACAATCTGCTTAATGCAGATGACACAACCCTGCTTGCTGAAACTGAGGAGGACCTGAAGCGCTTGCTGCAGAGGGTCAGGGACTGCAGCCTTCAATATGGATTGAGGCTCAATGTTAAGAAGACAAAGTTTCTCACCACTGGACCAATTGGCAGCATCAGGATGGATGGTGAAGAGATTGAGATTGTTCACAGCTTTAGTTTGCTTGGCTCCACAATCAACACTCTTGGCACCAGCAGCCAGGAAATTAAAAGACGTATTGCGACGGGAAAGTCTGCTGTTAGGGACCTCTCTAAAGTACTCAAGAGCAACAGTGTGTCTCTGGAGACTAAGGTGCATCTGGTACAGGCCATGGTCTTTGTAATCACTTGAGTCAGAGAGCTGGACAATGACCAGAGAGGATAGAAGGAGAATTGATGCTTTTGAGCTTTGGTGTTGGAGAAGAGTGCTGAAGGTGCCATGGACTGCTAAGAGAACAAACAGATTCATCCCAGAGAGGGTTAAACCAGGCTGCTCCTTGGAGGCAAGGATTCTGAGGCTTCATCTGACATACTTTGGTCATGTTGTAAGGAGAGACTGGTCCTTGGAGAGGGACTTCATGCTTGGGAGGGTGGAGGGCAGGGACAGGAGGGGAAGGCCCTCTGGGAGATGGATTGATTCGGTGACTGGGGTAATCGGGATGAGTGTGTCGGAGACAATGAGATTGGCACAGGATAAAGCAGAGTTTAGAGCTGTTGTACATAGGGTCGCTATGAATCGCAAGTGACTCGATGGCACATAACAACAACAAGTCATTATTAGCTTACTTTTTTTTGTTTTTACCCAAAATGTGCGTAGAATGAAGATCTGAGAATGTTATGGGTACTTACTGGCTTCTAGTTTGTACTAATGCTTCTTGGACACAATAATTAAAATAGTAAGAACCTGAAAAAAACAAAATGCATATATAATACACTTGTAGAATATGCTCATATCCAGGAATATAGGACTGTCTTCATAGAGTCTTATAAAACCAGGGGAAATGATAGATAATTAATAAAACATATAAATAAATACTAGCTAGAAAAAGAATCATCTTGTAAACCATTGAGATCTCACACATTACCAAATGTTAACATTTTTTAATAAAAAGAAACTTGTGTGTATGCTATATAAAGTAGATGTAGTGTTTTCCTTACGCTGATTACTATTTTTAACATCTTCTTGTGCAATTAAGTATTATTCTAGAAATTACATCTCTTAATTTTATTCTCATTTTATTTTCCACTATTCAAATACAATATCTATGTTTAAATGTCCACCTTAGGCAAGTTAATTAGCTTATGCTCATTTCATTTTTAAAAATCTGTAAAATAAGTAGAAATAAAAATTCATGTTTTTTAAAAAAATTACTTATAGAGTTGAAGAATAAAAAGAAACTTGAAAGCAATGAGTTGAGTTTGAGTTATCGTTGTTAGATGGTATCAGTTCAGCTGTAGTTCGTAACAATGGTAAGCAGAGCAATACAATCACACCTGGCCCTACACCATCTGTACGCATCTCTACTTTGCTTAAAAAAGTATGGCACTTTGTCAAAAAGTTGGAAATAGAGAGACCATTTGACCCAGCAGTTCTTCTACTGGGAATACACCTTAAAGAAACTAGAACTGCCAGCCAAGAAGATATATACACACTCATGTTTATTGTGACTTTGTTCACCATAGAAAAGAGAAACAACACAACTGCCCATCAACAAATGAATGGATAGAGAAACTGTGGTATATTCACTCAATGGAATACTACGCTGCATTGAAAAACAAGGAGCTCATGCAATATTATTCAAAATGGGTGACCCCAGAGGACATTATGCTGAGTGAAATATCTCAGTCACAAAAGGGCAAATACTGCATAGTGCCACTGTTGTAAAGCAATTCTGACATCAGGTTTGGGGGGGGAACCTAAGAGGAAATAAATAATACATACTGCATTGAAACAGATGAGGGAGAGAACTGTTTAGGAGAAATATATGATTAGGCATTATTGTCATGACAAGAGTCCAGAATGAAAGCTGCATAGTGGGGTGGACAGGGGGAGGGGAATTGTATAACAATGAAATAATTTTTTTTTTTACATTTCAAAGAGAAAAGTGAACTGGGGGGAGGGGTGGGCAGGAAAGAAATTGTGCAGCAATGAATGAACAGAAATCCAAAGTCTTTATAAACGTTCATTAAAATAAAAAAATAATTAAAAAAAGGCAAAATAACGATAGATATAGTTCAATAGTGATTGATTTTATAAAACACAGTGTATGGAAATGATTGTAGAAAAACAATGTTAATAAAGGAAAATGTGAAGCACAAAAAATAAAAACAACCCCAAACCAAAACACAGTGTATACAAACTTTATAAACTTTGTAGGTAAACCAATGTAAAATAAAATTTTTAAAAATTAAGAAAAATACAGTGTACATGGATAACTGGGGATATATAGGTGAGTTTTATTATATATGTCACATTGCTAAACTCACTACAGAGAGTTCTGGTGGCCTAGTGGCAAGAAGCTGCATGGCAATACCAGATGCAGCGGATTCAAGGCCACGAACTGCTCCATCAGAGAGGGGTGCGCAATCTCCTCCCATGTAATTAACTGCCTCTAAAAACCTACTGAAGAGTCAGCTATGGGTTGATTCTGACTTGATGGTACACAACAACAACAAGCTCACCACTCAGCCAATTAGCAGCTTTATGATGGTTGGAGAAGAGATCGAGATTGTTGATAACTTGAGCTTGCTTGGTTCCACAACCAACCCTCTTGGCACCAAAAGATGGATTGCATTGGGAAAATCTTCTGTCACGACCTCTTTGAAATACTGAAAAGCAACTGCATCAGTCTGGAGGTAAGATGGGCCTAATCCAGGCCATGTTCTTTGCAATTACTTGTTATGCATCCAAGAGCTGGACAATAACTAAGGATGATAGAAGGATCGATGCCTTTGAATTGTGGTGCTGGAGAAGAATGTTGTATATATCGTAAACTGCCAGGAGAACAAATGGGTCTGTCCTGGAGAGGGTGAGACTGGGTTGCTCCCTGGAGACATGGATTTTGAGGCTCTGTTTCATACTTTCGGCACGTGGCCAGGAGGTACCAGTCCTTGGAGAGGGGCGTCATGCTTGGAAGGGTGGAGGGAAAGCACAGGAGAGGATGAGATGGATTGACTCAGAAATGGGATTAGTTCTGTCAGATCTGTTAAGATTGGCTCAGGATAGGACAGGTTTCAAAGCTAATGTACATTGGGTCACTGCGAGTCACAGGTAATAACAAGAAGCTACAATCTAAAATCTTATTTGTGCTTATTTCTCACACAGAAATTTGATGATGACTTAATAAATAATTAAGCACAATAACATATGCAAATATTTATAGCAGATGCGTATAAGTTAATTATATAGTCCCTGCTTTTACACAGATGTTCTGCTTCCACAATAAAGCTCTTCTTTTCAATACAACCTATAAGAAAATTGTCAGTATTGTGTAAGCTGAACCAGAAAATGAGCAGGCATTTGCTTGGTAGCAGCAACAAGAGTCCCTCAACCAATTGGGACTTAAGCCATTGACGTCAGTGCACATTAGCCAAAACATTTCCCCTCCTCCATAGCCCTACACTGTAAACACCCAGCTTGGATGCAATTAGCCTGATGACTTGGGAGAGTGGAAAGAATGAATACAAAATACTCTTTATCAACACACTTGCTCAAGTGCTCGATAAAAATCTTCATTCTTTGAATTAATATGTAAAATTGTCTACAACAATTTAAAGTACATGAGCAGCAGGGGGATAACACTATAGATGAAATAAAATCATTCTAAACATATGCAGGGTGATACTATGAACTATGTTTGTGATTCATGGAAAAAAATTCTTTTCCTCCTTTATCAGCAACTGGTAAGCTGGTCATTTCCATTTTCTGTTTTCCTATTACCTCATCTGTTCCAACATTATAGGACACATATCTTTAAGATGAGATCAAAGAAGACTCTATGCCTTTGAGTTGTGGTGTTGGTGAAAATGTTGAATATATTATGGACTGCCAGAAGAATTAACAAACCTGTTTTGGAAGAGGTGAAGACAAGATGTTTCTTAAAGGTAACTATAGTGAGACTTCTCACATACTTGGAATGTTGTCAGGAGGGATCAGTCCTTGGAATAGGACATCATGCTTGAAAAGAGAGAGACAAAGATCTTCCACACGGATTGAAATAATGATTGCATCAATGGGCTTAACCCCTCAAACATTGTAAAGATGGTGCAGAACTGGGAAAGATTTTTGTCTGTTATACATATCGTTGTTGTTATGTGCATCAAATCACCTGAGATTCACAGTGATCTTTAAGTACAACAGTTCTGAATCCTGCCCTATCCTGAGCCAGTCTGATTGACTGCAACGCGCCTACCCTCATTACCCCAGTTCCTGTGTCTGTCAATCTCCTCCAGGTTCTTCCTCTTTTGTGCTACTCCTCCACCCTCCTGAGCACGATGTTCTTCTAATCATGTGCCCCAAGTTTGTGAGATGGGGCTTCAGAATCCTAGCCTACAAGGAGAAACTTGGTTTTACCCTAAGATAGACTTGTTTGTCCTCTTGGTGGTCCACGGTATGTCCAACACTTAGAGTTGACTCAGTGGCATCTAACAACAACAACATCACATTATATTGCTTCCATAATGCCTAATTTAATTATTGCTTGTAATATTTGTATTGAGTTGCTGTCTTGCTATTGGAGACTCATGAATGAGGAACCAATTTGTGGATTTGCTGTAGTATAACACAGATTACTTCACCTTTGTTGATGACACTATAGAATAGGGATCATGAGATTAAAAACGAAAATAATCCGCCAGAAAAAATAAATTACCTGGAAATGAGAAAGATCTCCACTGTCCTTCCAGTTTTTGAAACTCTACCTAGTAGTGCTGTTCTCTGTTCTGACGACTGCCTCTTGGTCCAAGTATAGGTTTCGCATTAACACAATCAAGTGTTCTGGGATTCCCATTCTTCTCAGAGTCAGC
>NW_006400504.1:4315-11113 GCF_000299155.1 Elephantulus edwardii | reverse complement strand
TAACATACTTTGGACATGTTGTAAGGAGGGACCGGTCCTTGGAGTGGGACATCATGCTTGGTAGGGTGGAGGGACAGCGCAGAAGGGGAAGGCCCTCTATGAGGTGGATTGATTCAGTGACTGGGGCAATTGGGATTGGTGTATCGGAGATGGTGCGATTGGTACAGGACAGACTGGAGTTTAGGGCTGTTGTACATAGGGTGCTATTACTCGCAAGTGACTCGATGACACATAACAACAACAACAACCTAATAGTGGACAATAATCATCATTTACAGAAGAAGGAAATACACAGCCAATAAGCTTTTTCATTGACTGCTAACGTAAATGTCTTTCAGCTTTTTGGTGTTATACTAAAAGTTGATTTTTTGTAGCCACAACACTTAGGCCCCTCTGGTCATCAGCTACCTTAGTTGGCAGGCACAGTGTCTTGCAGATCAGAATAATCTTGCAAGTTACCAACAGCTGTAGGGCTAGACTAAGCAAAAGGCTACTTCTCACACTAAGCAGCAACACTTGAGGCAAAAAAAGGCTTGAGGCAAGTCTGACATGTGAAAAACAGCAGACGTGAGGAGAGCAAGAATTAAGGTGAACAAGGCTTGTGGCAGTGAGACTCTGGTGAGAGTGAGACCCCAGTGGTGGAAAGAGGGTGGCACTGTTGTTGTAGACAAGCAATGACAAGATGTGACCTTGCATTTGTGCTGGCCACAGTTAAAGGTTTGGTTGTTCTTATCAGATGTTTGAGAGAGAAGCTGACTCACAACTGATCTGAAGCAAACCTTGTTGGATGATTTGGACTTGACTGTTGAACTGAAACCAGAGCCTGGCTTCATTGAGGAACTGATGGGCAAAAGCCTGGACTTGTATTGTGACATATTCTTTGTCTCCTCAACTCACTTCCCTAAAAAACCCCATTGTTGATAACATAACTGTGAGTCAACATCAAATAAACAAACCACTTGCTGTTGGTGTGGCTTTAGAAGTACCATGGTGCTGGACTTTTGGATCTTTATCTGTGTTCTGCTCTGGGACAGTGAGGGACGGGGCTATTCTTACTCTCTCTGGCTCTTTCAGAGAGACGCTCATGGCCGTGTGATGCTATGGCCCGTTTCTCTACTTTAGGCAAGTTTACAGTAAATCTTTTTACCTAAAACTGTTTTTACATTAAACCATCAGTTGTTTTTAGAAGCATCGTTGTGTTGTTGTTATTATGAGCTGTTGAGTAATTTGTGACTCATAGTGACTCTAGGTATAACAACTCTGAAACCTGTTCTATCTTGAGCCAATTTCATTGTCTCCAACACACCTAGACCTCTGGTGGACAAGTGGCAAGTAGATGCACTGCAATCCCAAAGGTATGCAGTTTGAGGCTACCAGCTGCTCCACAGGAGGAGTATAGGCGATCTCCTCCTGTGCGATGAACTGCCTCTGAAAACCTGCCGGAGAGTCAGCTATGGGTCGGTTCCAACAGTACAGGACACAACAATATCAACCAACACACCTATTCCCATTACTCTAGTCACTGAATTAATCCATCACATCCAGACTTTTCCTTTCTTGTGCTGGCAGGATGGAGTGAGAGGGGAACACAACACATGTTCTGAAGGGGTGGGCCCTCGGGAGGAATACTTTACCTGTAACCTGCATACTTTGATCTGCTCTTTCGGGTAAAATTCTTTGTCAAATACTGCTCTAAAGCTGAGCACCCAAATTAAGATGGACTAGCGAGAAGGATTGACCATCCGCTTCTGAAATAACAAACCTTCGAAAACCTCATTAGAAGAATTAGATCCCACAAATCCACTATAACTTATAGCAACCTTAAGTATAACAGTAATATTTACTGGCACGACATCATCTTTATAATCACTGAACACATTTTTTGTCTTTCTATTTCACTGAAGGTTTTCTCTCTTTTTTTTTGCTGACTTTCTGCCAAATACAATGTCCTCCTCCAGATGTTGGGCCCTACTGATCACATGTCCAGGGTAAATGAACCAAAGAAACTACTGCAATTCCAAAGATATGCAGTTCAAATATACCAATTTCTCCATGGGAGGAAGATGGGCAAGCTCCTCCCATGTGAGTAAATTTTCTCTTAAAACCTGCTGAAGGATCAGCTAAGGGCCGGTTCCAACTTGATGATATACAACAACAACTTCAGATTATTCTGGCTATATATAAACCTTCAAGACAGATTTGCTTATTTTTCTGGCTGTTGTTGTTGCTGTTGTTAGGTGCCATGTAGTTGAGTACAACTCATAGCAACCCTATGAACAGCAGACCTGAACTCAGTCCTATTGTGTGCCATCCTCACAATATCTAATACATTTGAGTCCATTGCTGCTGTCACTGTATCAGTTCACCTGGTTGAATGTCTTCCTCTCCTTCATCATTCCTCTATCTTTGCAAGTATGAATTGCCTCTCCAAGGAATAGCAATAAGCCCAAAGTATACAAGATGAAGCTTCACCATCCTTGACTCAAAGAAGAAGTCTGGCTGCACTTTATTCAATACATGTTTGTTTGTTCTTTTGACAGTCCATGGGATATTCAGTACTCTTCTCCAACACCACAGTTGAAAGGTATCAATTCTTCTATCATCTTTATTTACTGTCCAGCTCTCAGATACATAGCAAGTAAATGAAAATACAAGACCTGATCAGGTGCACCCTCAAACTGACATCATAACTACTCAGCAATTTGGAGAGGTCTCAGACAGCAGACTTCCCCAGTACAGTATGTCACCTGATCTCCTGATTTCTAGTACCAAGTGTGCTGATTGTGGATCCAAAAAAAATAAAGTCATTTACAGTTTCATTCTTTTTCTCTATGATGATGTTACCTAACACTCCAGTGCTTGAGTAGATTTCCTTTTTTTAATAATAATTTTTTTCATTGCACAAATTTGTTTAATGGTTTAATTTCTTTTATTTTAAAAAAGACTTATAGAAAAGTTGAATTTCCATTCATTCATTGTTACACATTTTCCTCCCTTCCCCCTCACAGTCACTTTCTTTCTTTCGTTCTTTCTTTCTTTTTTTTAACATTCAATTATTTTTGTACACTTTCCTCCCTCACCCAACCCAGTCCTCTTTACAATGTATCTCTTATTCTGGACTACTGTCTTACATATAATGCCTAAGCATATATTCCTTTGAAACAGTTCTTTCTTTCATCTGTTCCAATACAGTGTTCATTATCTATCCACTCTTCCCATTCTCCTCCCAATCCCCATTTCAGTCCTCCTTTATAATCATAGTGTTATGCAGTATCTGTCCTTTTGAAACTGCAATATTCCATTCAGCATAAAGTCCTCCAGAGTCACCCATGTGGTATAAAGTTTTTTGAGTTCTTTGATTTGTAGTATTCCATTGTATGAAAGTACCATAGTTTTTCTATCCATTTGTTTATTGGTGGACACTTGGATTGTTTCTATCTCTTTGCTATTGTGAATAGCAGAGCAATAAATATGGGTATGGATACAGCTGTTTGGATGGCAGTTCTCTTTAGGGTATATTCCCAGTAGTGTATTTCCAACTTTTTTATAAAGGGTCAAACCTCCTTCCATAGTGGTTGCATCATTTTACACTCCTATCAGCAGTGAATTGCGACTCGATGGCACTTAACAACAACAACATCAGCAGTGAATAAGGGTTCCAATATTTTCACAATCTCATCTATCTGTGGTCAACTGATTTTTTATAAGAAGACAAAATCCGTCAAGTGGGCAAACAACAGCCCACTAAATAAGTGGTGTTGGCAAAATTGGAAAACAACCTGTACAAAACTCAAGCAAGACTTACACCACATACAAAAACCAAATCAAGGTGGATAAAGGACGTGGAATTAAAACAAAATGCTATAAAATGCATCATAGAAAAGCTTGGAAGAACTCTAGAAGCCCTAATCCACAGTATGAACAGTTTTCCAAGCATAATGAAAAACCTACAATAAGTAGAGAACAAAATAGATGAATGAGACCTACTAAGAACCAAATCCCTATGCATTTCAAAAAACGTTGTCAACAAGGTAAAACAGAATTTTGTTTTCTTGACATTGAGACACAATCCATATTGAAGTTTGTAGTCTTGGAATTTCTGCAGCAAGTCCTTCTAGTCTTCTTTACTTTCAGCAAAAAAGATGTTTTCATCTGCATTGTAAAGATTATTGATGTGGCTTCCTCCAACTCTTGTCACATTCTTCATACAGTCCAGCATCTTGAATAATTTGCTCAGCATACAGCTTGAATTACATATATGTAGATATAGATATAGATGATATAGATTATATAAATGATATAGATATAGGTAGAGATAGATATAGAGATATAGAGATAAAGATAAAGATAGATATAGATATAGACATAGACATAGATATAGATTATATAGATATAGATAGGGATAGGAATAGGGAGAGAGAGAGAAAAAAAAATAAAGAGAAAGATAGAGATATATAGATAGATATAAAGAGATAGATAGAAATAATATATAGAGAGAAAGGACACAACCCTAATAGTCCTTTCCTTATTTTAAATCATATAGTGTTTCCTTGCTCTGTTAACATAATAACCTCTTGGTCTAGGTATAGGTTTAACATGAGCACAATTAAGTGTTCCCATTCTTCTCAATGTTAGCCGTAATTTGTTATAATACACATGGTCAAACACCATTGCCATACTCAATAAAACACAAATACATTCTTCTGATTTTCTTTGATTTTAGATTGATGTTGTTGTGGAATACTAATGCCTAAATTTAAAACAGATTTTAGTATCAAGGTGCAATATTGAAAGATGCTATGGGCAATATGCTGAATGATCCAAGAAGCACCAAAAGAAGAATGAATACACAGAGTTACTGTACCAAAAGGAATTGACTGACACTGAAAAATTTCAGCAAGTTCTACATGAACAAGAGCCAATGGTAATTAAGTAAGAAGTTGAAGCTGCACTGAAGGCATTGGCAAAATTTAGGCCCGAGGAATTGGGATACCAAATGACGTGTTTCAGCTAACAAATGCAACCCTAGATGTGCTCGCCAGTTAATACCAGGAAATTTGGACGACAGCTGTCTGGCCAACTGACTAAAAGAAATTCATGTTTTCCTCCATTCCCAACAAAAGTGATCCAAAGGAATGTAGAAATTATCAAACAATAACATTTATATGCCATACAAGCGAATTACTGCTGAAAATAATTCAAAAGCAGTTAGAATAGAACATAGATAAGGCACTTCCAGAAGTTCAAGCAAGATTTAGAAAAGGCCAAGGCACTGGGAATATTATTGCTGATGTCAGATGAATTCTGTCTGAAAGTAAAGAATACCATAAGAATGTCTAGTTATGCCTTATTGACTATGAAAAGGCACTTGTGTATATCAAAACAAAATATGGGTAGCATTGAGAAGAGTGGCAAATTTAGAATACTTATCTGTGCTCACGTGAAACCTATGCCTAAACCAAGAGGCTGTTGTGCAAACAGAGCAAGGGAACACTGCTATTTGTTGTTATATGCCATTGAGTCACTTGCAACTCATAGCAGTACAATAACCCCGAAACCTGTTCTATCTGGTACCAATCTATCACCTCTGACACACCTACTCTCATTGACCCAGTCACTGAATCAATCCATGTCATTAAGGGTCTTTCTCTCTTGCATTACGCCTCCACCATTCCAAGCATGTTGTCCCTCTCCAAAGATTGGTCCTTCTTTGCAACATGCCCATAGTATTTAAGACGAAGCCTGAGAATCCGTGCCTCCAAGGAGCAGCCTGGTTTAACCTTGTCCAGGACTAACCTGTTGGTTTTACTGGCAGTCCATGGTATATTCACTACTTTTCTCCAGCACCACAGCTCAAAGGCATTAATGCTTTTTCAATCATCCCTAGTCATTGTACATCTTTCTGAAGCATAGCAAGTAATTCCAAAGACCATGGTCTAGATCAAGTACACCTTACTCTCCAGATTGATATCATTGCTCTTCAGTACTCTGGAGATGACCCTAACTGCAGACTTTTCCAATGCAATCATCTTTTTATTTCCTGGCTGCTGGTACCAGGAGTGTTAATTGTGTAGTCAAGCAAACTAAAGCTGTTAACAAACTCAATGTCTTCACCAACTATTATAATGCTGCCAATCAGCCCAGTGGTGAGAATCTTCATTTTCTTAAGGTTGAGTTTAATCCATATTAAAGGCTACAGTCCTTGACCTCCTGCAGCAAGTGCTTGAGGTTCACCTCAGTTCAGCAAGCAGGGTTGTGTTATTTGCATTGTGCAGTTTGTTGATGAATCTTCCTCCAATCCTGATGCCACATTCTTCCTCATATAGTCCAGCCTCCTGGATGATATGTTCTGCTAGAGATTAAAAAGGTGGAGTTTGGACACATCCCTGGCATATACCCTTCCTGATTTTGAACCATGAAGTGTTTCCTTGCTCTGTTCTAATAACTGCCTTCTGGTCCAAGTACAGGATTCACATAAGCACAATCAAATGTTCTGGGATTCCCATTCTCCTCAGAGTTATCCACAGTTTGTTGTGATCCACAGCCAAATGCCTTTGTACGGTCAATGAAACATGGAGAGGAATTCCTCTGATATACTCTGCTTTCAGTCAAGAACCATCTAATTTTAGCTATGATACCCTAATACCATGGCCTCTTCTAAACCCAGCCTGCACATCTGGTAGTTCTCTCTTAATGTGCTATTCCAGTCATTTGGGGATAATTTTCAACAGAATCTAGCTTGCATGTGATATTGTTATTGAAACACTACATGGCTTAAAATTAAGAAAGGTATGCTGT
>NW_006400504.1:0-500 GCF_000299155.1 Elephantulus edwardii | reverse complement strand
ATCACTTTTCTTTTTTTTATTAATTTTAATGACCATTTACAGATATTTTGGATTTTGGATTTTGTTGCACTTTTCTACTCACCCACCCCCACCCCGACCCCAGTTCTCTCTTCCATTTGAAAAGTAAAAGAAAAATTCCTTCATTGGTATAAAATCCCCCCGCAGCCCCTCCCCCCAACCCATACTCCACTCTGCAACCTTCATTCTGGACTTTAGTGATAATCATAATACCCTATAATATATTGCTTTTAAACTGTTCTCTCCCTCATCCGTTTCAATGCAGCATACATAATTTATCCAGTTTTTCTAATTCTTACCCCAACCCTGATGTCAGCCTCATTCTACAACAGTGGCACTATGCAGTGTTTGTCCTTTTGTGACTGAGATATTCCACTCAGCATAATGTCCTCCAGGGTCACCCATTTTGAATAATATTGCATGAATTCCTTGTTTTTCAATGCAGCATAGTATTCTATTGTGCGAATATATCACAGCTTCTC
>NW_006400503.1:0-30168 GCF_000299155.1 Elephantulus edwardii | reverse complement strand
AGAAAAGGAAATCACAGGGTTAGGGGGGAGACTAAGAAAGATCAGAAAAATGATGTATACTACATTGAAACAGATGAGAGAGAAAACTGTTTAAAAGGGATATGTGATTAGGTATTGTCACGACCAGAGTACAGAACGAAGGCTGCACAGTGGAGTGAACTTGGGGGGGAGGGATTGTATAACAATGAAAGAATTTTTCTCTTACTTTTCAAAGAGAAGAGCGAACTGGGGTGGGGGAGGGTGGGCAGGGAGAAAAGTGCAACAATGAATGAATGGAAATCCAAAGTCTCTATAAACTTTTATTAAAATTAATTTTTTAAAAAGCCAAATTGTTAAAAAAAAATTGTAAGTCCTCACAGCCAGATCAATAGGCAACAACATGACAAATGGAGAAAAGATTGAAGTTGTCTTTTTGCAGAAATATGTTTAGAGCTGGTAATATTAATAAAGCCATGGTATGAGCCTTAAGGATAATTAAGATCATTAAGGTCCCGAAAATGGCTACATCTGAAAGAAAAAAAAAAGATTAAAGTTGTCAAAGATTTAATTTTATGTGAATCTACACTTAATACTCATGGAAGTCATTGGGCAAATCTGCTGTCAAGGATTGTTTAAAGTGCTAAAGAACAGATGTCACTTTGAAAACGAAAGTAGGCCTGACTCAAACCATGGCATGTGCCGTATGCTTGTGAAAGTTGGTCAATGCATAAGGAAGACTGAAGAAATGATGCCTTTGGATTGTGGCCTTGGCAGTGAGTACTGAATAAGCCATGGTGTAAGAACAGTGTAGCCAGTGTGGAGGTGGCAGAGTCTGACCTCTACTAACTGTGTAAAGGGGAGAGTCCATTCCCAACAGCCACCACACAGCCACTTCCTATGAGGTCAGCCCCCATGCTCTTGACCCACTTTTATTAATTCTGACATCATTGGTTCCTCCCCTGGCTCCCTCCCTTCTACTACTAAGTTTTCCGGTTGTTTGTAATGGCCACAAAGAACACAATGTTCACGATTATGGGGTTTATTAAGGAAGCTAACAGTTTACAATTCAGGTGGGAAACAGGATAGAATTCCTCCGTTAGGACAGGCATGGTCTTCTCAGTCATGGTCGCAGGTCTCTGATCTTCAGCGTCCCAGCTCTTGGTCAATGTTTCATGGCTCTTTCAGTTCTTTCAACGATGGTGTCTGCACCACGTCATCTTCCTTCCCTGAGCCTCGCTCTCCAGGAAGTTTGGGCCTTTAGCTCTGGCTCAACAGAGCGGGAGTTCTACTTCAGTTCTGTCTCATGGACCTCTGGCTCTCCATCAACTCAGCTGCTCTGGTCTAGGACCCGCTCTGCTTCTTGCACAAATCGCTGGTCCAAACAGACATTCACTGCACTTTCTACTGCTTCTTTCTTGATAGTAGCAAGATTCCCATTTTCTACCTAGCTGTTGTTATTGTTAGGAGCCTTTGAGTTGATTGCACCTCATAGTGGCCTTATGAACAATGGATTTGAAACCTTCCCTCTCTTGTGCCATCCTCACCGTCTCTGACATACTTGAGACAATTGTTACAGTCACCTTGTCAGCCCATCTTGTGGGGAGTCTTCCTCTCCCCCACTGGACGCTCACCTTTCGAAGCATGATGGCCTTCTCTAAGGACTATCTCCTCCTAACAACATGCCTAATGTACATGAAATGTAGCCTCACCATTCTTGCTACCAAGGAGCACCTTGGTTGCATTTTCCCCAAAACAGACTTGATTGTTTTCTTGGCAGTCCATGGATACTCAGTACTCTTCTCCATCACCACAACGTAAGGGCATCAATTCATCTTCTATCATACTTAGTCACTGTCCAACTTTCACATGCAGAGCAAGTAATTGTAAACACTAGGACTTGAATCAGATGAATCTTAGTCTTTAAACTGACATCCTTGCTCTCCAGCACTGTAGAGAGGTTCTCGACAGCATATTTTCCCTAATATGTTACATCTTTGGTTTTCTTGACTGCTAGTACCAAGGCTGTTGATTGTGGATTCGAGTAAGATAAAGTCATTGATGATTTCAGCCCTTTCTCCATCTATTATGATGTCACCTGTCGGCCCCATGGTGAGGATACTTGTTTTCTGGTTGTTGAGATATAATCTATAGTCTGTGAGCTTCTACAGCAGATGCTTCAAGTCCTTCTTCCTTTCAGTAGACAAAGTGTGTCTTCTGCATAACACAGGTTGTTGATGAGTGTTCCTCCGATTTTGATGCCACTTTCCTCTTTTTATAGTCTGGCTTCTCAAATCATTTCTTTTCAGCATACTGATTGAATAGGTATGGAGAAAGTATGTAAGAAAGAATACATTTCTTGATTTTAAAACATGCAGTGTTTGTTCTCTTGCTCTGTTCCACCTCTAGACCTTTTTAGTTTAAACTTGACAAGTCGGAAAGACTAACCAATCCCCTTATAGCAGTGTACACACCTTATTTGCATGTTTCCACCTGAAAGGTCTATTTCATCACATTCTTATCAGCGGCATAGTCCCACCCAACCATGTGGCAAAAGTCGAAGTGAAAGCTGTTTTGAACAGTCAACCTGCTGCATCAAACACGGACTTTCAGAGCAAACAGCTCTGTCCTGAGAGCCGTGTAGCCAGAGTACTCCTTCATGGCGAGGAGGGGGAGACGTCATCTCACAGACTTTGGACATATTGTCAGAAAGGGCCAGTCCCTGGAGAAGGACATTATGCTTGGGAAAGCAGAGGGTCAGCGAAAGAGAGGAAGACCCTCAACGAGATGCACTGGGAGACAGTGGACGCAACAGTGGTCTTGAGCACAGGAGAGGCAGTGAGGCTGGTACAGGATCAAGCAGGGGTTCTTTTTGTTGTGGATAAGTTCAAAGTCAACGTACAAGTACCAGACAACATCACTAACAATACTGCGTGTGACAGTAGGACAACGAATAAGAAAGACTGGAGGAAAACTGAGGCCTTTGAATTTGTGTTGTTCAAGAATATGGATTATACTCTAGGCTGACAAAAGAACAAACACCTGTTCCTTCCTTAATGAGGTGCATCCCTCCTGACGCTGCCAAGCTCTGTCTCAGGGCAGTGCTGTTGTGTGTGCAGGAGAGTGAGTGGCTGATCCCACAGCATCAGGGCATGGAGAAGAGGACCTGCAGAGCACAGGAGAAGACTGATTGTTTAGCCTCATAAAAGTGGGTACTTAGTTATTTCCAAAGAAACTGAGCCTAAACATTATAAAAATGAAAGAAACATAAACAAATCATTATATGTAAACCAATTAAAAACTAAAAATAATAATAAAAAAATAGAATGTAGTTACTCCGTTATCACTGTGAACATGGCAGGTAGCAGTGTTGTCTGACCTTGTCTGACTTTATAGGCCCAGAATACCTCCTCTCTCCAACCTGTGGTACCAGTTCTGACAGCAGCCGTCCCTCCCTGGTACTCTCAGCTTCTCGGCTGGGTTTGATAATCCTTGCAGTGGTCACACAGACCTCCCTTATATTTTTAGAGTTTAATTCAACTTCAGGAGCACTCTGGATACATTCCTTCCATCATGACAGCTTCTTCTTAGCTCTCTGTGCAAGGCAGGCCTTTCTCTGACCCTCTCACCACTTCTGCCTTGCTCTGGCAAGTATGGCCACGCTTTTTAGCTCTGCCACTAAGTGCTGCGGGGGGTGGGGGTGGGCTTACGCTACTGAGAAGCCTCCTGCCTGAAGGTACACAGATACCTCACTTGGCAGGGCAGTTCCCACAGTTCCTACCTTGCTGTGTGGGCCTGGACCCTGCCGTCCTGTGCTGGTCCATTGGTTTTGCTGCCATAATTTCTCAGCCTCAGCTTCTAGCCATCTTGCATGGCTTCTATGTTACAGGTTTCTCTCTCCCTCCCTCTCCCTTTCCCTCTCCCTCCCTTGTTCCCTCCCTCCCTCCTTCTCCCTCTTACTCTCCCTCTCCCTCTCCTGGATCGAAGAGATTCTCAGTGAGGCATCCAGATGCAAAGGACAAACTCTGCTCTCATTTAATCGTGGTGGTAACGAGGTCTTCCCTTCTTAACACTGGAGTGGTGGTGGTTGTTAAATATCGTCAAGTCGTAGACGATTCATAGTGACACTATGAACGAAAGTTCCTGAACACTTTATAACTTTCATCATTTCTCCACATTCATAGAATTTCCAGAGGCAAGCTGTTTCAGAAGTGGGTGCCACTCCTGCTTCCAAGCTTGTTTTAATCTCGGAGCTCCACCAAACACTGTCCACCATGGGTAACTATTAACACATTTGACACACCAGTGTCACAGTGTTCAGCTTCACAGCAACCACGGGTTACCTCTGTAAGGCAAGTGGACACACCAGGGCTTATACCACTTAGAAGAATGTAACTAATTTTAAACCTAGTGCAACAGTGAAACTGACCAGTCCCCTCGCTAGGATTCCATATATCTTATTTGCCTGGTTCCCTACCCCACACATATTCATACACCTTATTTGAATTATTAACAAGTAGTCCAATCTCCTTTGTAGACCACAAGCGCCTTAGATGCAGAGTCCTACATAATCACTTCAAAAGCTGTGGTGGCCTAGTGGGGAAGGAGTTGTGCTGGCAACCTTGGGAAGGTGGTTCGAATATACCAGCTGCTCCACAAGGTAAAGATCGCAGACTCCTGTGTGATTCACAGCCTCTGAAAACCCATTGGAGGGTCAGCTAGGAGTCGGTTCCTATTCCACAGCAAAGAGTTTGAGAGGCGACACAATTATTTCATAGAAGTTAAAGACCATGGCCAGAAACTCATTTGTTGCTGTCAAGCAGTTGTCAGTCTTTTTGTTAAGCCGCGTGCTTTGATTTTTGAGATTTGCCAGCACCCTTTTACTGGTTAGGCCCAGCTGCTTTTGGGCTATATGACCGAAGGGCTCTCTTTTGTTTGAGGTTTCAATGGCCTCAGGGCAATAGTGCGTGTGTGTGTGTGTGTGTGTGTGTGTGTGTGTGTGTGTGTGTGCGCGCGCGTCCATCCCGCATGTCTCCACAAAGTCTGGAGTGAGAGGTCAGATCTAACCTGCCCCCTCACTGATGGGGAAGGGAAGCAGCAGTGTTCTGCAGTGACACAGAAACGCAGGAAGTGTGGAAGACAGGAATATTTCATCTATTTTCGCGTTGTTGAGTAAGGAGGACAGAAGTTAGAAATGGGGAGGCCAAATGCGGCCTGCAGAGGTGTGCTCAGCCCACTCAGTGCTTAAAATAAAGCTGGATTGGTTGCCAAGAGTGAACAATCAAGAGTGTCCTATTTCTGGGGGAGCTGAAGGTTTGTTCCCCGGGCTGGCTGGCAGGCCGCGGCGTGACCTGGAGCTGCCCACCTGTCCCTTTGGAGGGAGTCTGCATTCTCCCGTCACCCACAGCCCTCTCCAGCAGCTTCCTTCGGTCACTGGCTGCCTCGTGTGTGGACCTTACACTGGTGGCCTCTGGTTTGCGGCGTGGATTTGAGTGAGTAGGTTTCTTCTTCCTTCATACCTGCATGAGGAAATGGACCTGTCCAGGCAGGGTGTTGGGATGGGTCACTGGAAGGAAGGCTAGCCCGCGGGGTGTGCTGAGGGAGGTGGTTGCCTGACAGTGAGGGACAGACAGACGTGCCTCTTGTGTGTTGGAAGGGGCAGGGGGAGACTCAGAGATGAAGACTCTGTGTGCGCATGTGTGTATGTGGGTGTGAGAGAAAAAGAGAGAGCACATGTGTACACGCTCGTGATGAAAGCTGCCAGCCAGTTTGTTTTCCATTCAAGGGTCAATGATTCACATTTTGTTTATAGCATTCGTTGCTCTTCCCTCGATCTAACCACACTCTTGTTACGGTGCCATCGTGGCCCTAGTTTGTCCTTATCACACAGACAAAGGAATTGTGCCAGGCGGAAGGCACTGGAGGAGGCGCAGTGCCCAGGCACCAAGGTAGCACAGTGCACGGCAATTTTAGGGTCTCCTGGGAGAGCAAACTCAAGTGTACAGGGCATTCAAGTGTAGGCTGAAGGTTTTTGTGAGAGTGTGAGTCTGACAAGAAGACAAGGAGGCACTTTTCGCCTTGGTGCTTCCCTCTAAGCTGGATGGGTCACCAGTAGCTCTGCTGGAGTGACCCATGAAGGTTCGGCCAGGGTTCCCACTCCTGCCACTGTGCTCAAAGTGACACGGACTGAGCCCGAAATACGGACTGAATATGTGTGACCATTGTTCCCATCAGTACGCCAAGGATGTCGGCTTCATCAAGTTGGACTAAGTGATCTTCCTTGAATGGCCTAGCTGAGACTTCCACATGGCAAGAAACAAGATGAACATTTTGTACATAAAATAAAATATCAGTTATGATAATGTGAAAAAAAAGAAAAGAAAGAGGCAGAAGGGAAGGTTAAAAAAAGTAAAGACAGAGTTACTATAAAGTTATGTCTCCAAGGGCCCGACCTTCCTCCTTGAAAAGGGAATGTGGAGGCGAGGAGGCCAGTGAGGTGAGGCTGTGTTTATGGCCTCCTTGTCTAGGTGGACCTTGGGGCTGGAGCCTGGGCCAATGAATGACATCATGCCATGGGGACTTCAAAGTTTAGTGGACAGTGCTCATTCTGGTCTGTGTTCTGATGCCATTCACATCCCCAGAGTGTCCACTGCTCTGATGTCACTCACTGGCCCAGAACTCCAATTCTACACATTCCAGCCCTTATGCGAGTATTTCCTTCCTGGTGCCAATGCCTCCCCTATGTTGTTGCTTCTAATCTCCCCATTCTCACTTCCTTCCTGGGTCCACTTATCTATCTCCTTTGTCACCCGTTTCTGCCCTCTGAGCTTTGTTTGGGGGTGAATTCTGTCCTTCAGTCTGAGAGACTGAGTGGTTCTGAGGCATGTTCCTCGATGCACTGTCTTCCTCCAGTTCTCTGAATAGGCCTGTCTGGTATTTGCTGAAAGGTGATCCACAGGAAGTGAGTTCAGTTCCAGAGCTGAGTGAGGGGTGTCTAAGGGCCATTGTCCCAGAGGTTCCGTCGTTCTCCATCAAACCAATAAGTCCAGTCTTTTTTTTATGATTTTGGATTTTGTTCTGTGTCTCCCATTCTTTCTAGGACTTTCTGAAGCCCCAGCAGAGAAGTCAGTAGAGGTAGCCAGGCACCATCCATTTCTTCTGGGCTGAAGGTGGTGGTCATTGTAGATGCAGTCGACTCGAGTATGACGTCTAGCAAACCTGTGAACAACAGATCTGAACCCGATCCTGTCTATCCTGTGTCACCGTCACACACAGTCTCTGCCACACTGGAGCCCACTGCTGCAATCACTATGTCAGTTCACCTTGTTGAGGGTCTTCCTCTCCTCTGCCATCGCTCCACCTTCCCAAGCATGATGTCCTTCTCCAGGGAATAGACTCTCATTGCCACGTCTATAGTTCATTCTTCTCTATCATCCTTATTCATTGTCCAGCTCTCAGATGCATAGCAAGTGACTGAAAAGACTAGGATCTGAATCCTGTGTGTCTCCATCTGCAAACTTAACATCATTTCTCAGCAGTTTAGAGAGCTGTCTGACTGCAGACTTTCCCAGTGTAATACATTTCCTGATCTCCAGACTGTTGGTATCCAGTGTATTGATTCTGGATCTAATTAAGAAGAAGTCATTTCAATCTTTTCTGTATCGATCATGATGTAACCTATTGGTCCTGTGGTAAGAATTTTTGTTTTCTTGACATGGAGAAGCCTTACTTAATTGCCTTAATTAATCAAGAAACCTTGATCAATGCCTTAGTCAGGGTAGTGAAGGCTGCTATTAATGTGGCCATTGATCTTTGAAATGAATTGTTTCCTTGAGTTGGGTTTTCTTTTCTTTCCTGGAGATGGGAGATGGCAGTATTGAAAAGGAAATCCTTTACTAGAAGGACTTGCAGGGACCCCTCACTTCAGTAGAGCCATTCTCTGGGCCTGGTTAGTCAGCATAGTGGGAAAACAGCCCCTTCTCCCTTGACTGTGTGGCTATGGCATCCACAAAGGTCATGCCTTGTTTTGACCTGTCCTGTTATCTAAGTCAGGTGTTAAAGATTGAATTAGGTGTATCCTTCAAAACATGTCTTTAGGGTCTTATCCCCATTGCCTGTCCTTGTTTAGAAATAGTGCCTTTGAATATTGTTGCAGGCCAAGGGCCCCAAAGAATGGAATAATTTTATAATTATTAATAATGAGACAAACAGCCAGGAATGTGATAGAGCAGAGAGCATAAAACAGGGGGCCAGCAGTTCTTGACTGAAGACCCCAAGCCAAGCTTCTCTGTGTCTTTACTGAAAATTATCAGGAAGTAAATCACAAAGAGAATTCAATGCAAATTAAGCCAAGCTCTTTCTATTGAAAACCTTCTGCTTGACTCAGGAAGGAGGGGTTCACAAATGCAAGAATTTGGTTTACCCTTAACTATTAACCTTGATGCCTCAGGGTGAACTCTAGCTCAGGAAGTAACACTCCCTCTGTAGGGGGCCCCTTGCTGTCTCCTGTCTTGCAGGGAACAAACAGCTCATTTTCTAGGATCTGCCACAAGAGAAATCCTAACTTATAAATCTGTAATTCCTTCAATAACTGAACAAGGGTTTTCATATAATGTTTGGTATAGAGTTTGGCTTCCCATAGAATATGTTATTTGTTAAGTTGACCGAGTGAAGTCGTCCAGAAGTAGACCCAAAGCAAACCATTGTCGTCATTCATTCTGACTCAAACGGGCCACCTTGTAGAGCAAAAGAGAACTTCTCACAGGGTTGAGGGAGGGTGTGATCTTTACAGAAGCCGACTAACACATCTTCCTCCTGTGCAGTGACTGGGGGATCAGAACTGCTGACTGACTTTTCAGTTAGCAGCTTAGGACGTAAGCGCTATGCAGCCAGGGTTCCTCTGTGGGAGTGGTTGATAGGGGCCCGTGAGTCAGTCTCTATTCAGAGTGGCCCTGTGCACGCCCCGGCAGAATTACACGGTCCTACATGCTCCTGGAAACAGTAACAATGCTGGGCCCCTCGTGTCAGCTCATCCCTTCGAGGGTCGTCTTCTCACTCATCCTTTCCTTGACCTGGAGAGCCCTGGCCGCCTGCTCCACAGTGGGTCTCACTGCTAGCCCAAAGACTGCCTGTGTCCAGCGATGTGAATCCAACAGGAGGGCAAGGTGGCGGCACCCTTCTGTTGCTGTTTATAGACTCTGGAACTTCATAGAGGGTGGGTTGCTTCCGTGGCATTGAACTTACAATTCTTACTTTGCCAAGCATGATGCTCATCTCCAGGGACTGGCCTTTCTTTGAACCAGAGTACTACTTACGGTGAACTCTTGCCTTCCTCAAGTTTAAGGAGCAGTCTAGCGGTACCTCTTCTGGGACTCATTTGTTCATCCTTCCAGCCGCCCATGGTTTACTCAGTACTCTCCACCAACAATGTAATCCGGAGGCATCAGGCCTCCTTTGCTCTTCCATGTTCATTGTTCAGCCTTTGCACGCATGTGAGGTGGTTGCAGTCCTATGGCTTGAGTCAGGTGCACCTTAGTCCTCAAGGGGACAGCTTTGCTTTTTTAACACTTTAAAGGACTCTTTTGCAGCAGATCTGCACAATGTAATACTTTTCTCCCTTTTTAAATTTTAATGAAAGTTTACAGAGACTTAGGGTTTCCAGTCATTCATTGTTGCACTTTTCTCCCTGCCCACCTCTCCCCCCAATTCACTCTTCTCCTTGGAAAAAAAAGAAAGAAAAACAATTTAATTGTTATGCAATCCCTCTCCCCCCAAGTCCACTCCACTATGCAGCCTTCATTCTGGACTCCTGTCATGACAATAATACCCAGTCAAAAATCCCTTTTAAATAGTTTTCTCTCTCATGTGTTTCAGTGCAATATAAATCGTTCCTCCCCTCCTTCTCTGTCTTCTCTCAACCCTTATGTCAGTCCCATTTTACAACAGTGGCCCTATGCAATATTTGTCCTTTTGTGACTGAGATACTTCACTCAGCATAATGTCTTCCAGGGTCACCCATTTTGCATAATATTTCATGAGTTCCTTGTTTTTCAAGGCTGCGTAGTAGTCCATTGTGTGAATATACCAGAGCTTCTCTGTCCATTTGTTTGTTGATGGGCACTTGGGTTGTTTCCAGCTCTTTGCTATTGTGAACAAAGCTGCAATAAACATGGGTGTGCATATATCTGCTTGGGTGGCTGTTATGGTTTCTTTAGGGCACATTCCCAGTAGTGGAATTGCTGGGTCCAGTGGTATCTCTATTTGCAACTTTTTGAGAAAGCACCATACGGCCTTCCATAGTGGTTGCACCATTTTACACTCCCACCAACAGTGAATAAGGTGTAACACATTTTGATTTCTTGTCTGCTGCTTTTGTGGGGGTTGATTATAGCTCCAGGTGAAAGAAAATCCTTTACAGCTCCCTGCTTTTCTCCGTCTATCATGCCACCACCACGGCCTAGCTATGATGTTTGTCGTTCCTTATCCTGATCTATCTGAGTGGTGTTGCTATAAAAGAGGAAAGACCTTGAGAGACAAAGACAGACAGCCCAGATGTGTGCAAATGCAGCTACAAACCAGCAAGGCCTGGGGCTACCAGGAGGCAGTGACAAGTCAGGAGCTGCTCTCGCAGCCTCCAGATACACCCCAGGACCTTCCCCCGCAGACATACTGAGCTCAGACTTCTGGCTTCCAAACCTGCTGGAGAATATGATTCCATTGCTTAAAGCCACTGGTTTCGAGGTACAGTTTTACCACAGGAATAGGAAGTAAGAAGCTTGGAAGTAACAGTTGTTCTCATTGAGAAAGCCAACTCTTTTATCTGTTTTTATTTTGGCCCCTGTGGTGACTCGCTGTACATGCTCTTCTCTTACCTGGCCCCGCACAGGGCAAGGGGTCAGCTTTGGGGCCAAAGTCTCACCCCCACATATAGATTTGACCGTGTGACCCCGATAGCAGCTGGCTGGTGTTTCATTTGCTCAGTGTTATTTGCATCGGTGCCAGGGCACACAGAGCCCTCCTTGTTTGATGATTAATGGGCGCCCTGTACGGCCAGGCCCTCGGGCTTCTGTTTGCAGGTGGCACAGAGCCTCGGGAGAAGCGTGTTTGTTTCTTTTAATTTTAATATGTTGTGCTTTATTTTTCCTTGTGACGTTTAGTTGTGTGAGAAGCATACACTGATTCAAGTTTATGCATGTTCAAGTCAATGGCATGGATAACATCCTTTGAGTGGGCAGCCATTCTTTTCTGAGAGGTTCCTTCCTCAGGAACATAAACACATCATCTGGGTTGCTGAAGAGGACTCTGGCGTGGCTGGCTCCCTCAACATGGATCTGCCTGCTGTACCTGTCAGCTGCAGAGCCCGAGAGTGGAGGTGCACACAGCCTGCAGGAAGTGGGATTCATTTCAAGCCTGAAGGGTAGGACGTGCTGCTTCCTGGAGCCAGAAGTCAGTCCTCCCTGGAAGACTCAGCCGACCCTTGTCCTGGATCCTTCGTGGAGGGCTTGCCATTGCCCAGCAGAGGGTGCTCTTCCCATCTCAAGCATATGAAGATGAGGAAGAGGGGATGCCTGGTCTTCAGTGTGAAGCAAAGGGCAGGGGACCCATGGGCTTGCCCAAGAAGGATCCCTCTGGGGCAGCAAGTAAAAGGCCCCAGTGATGGCCACGCCTCACCGTCCATAGCCGAGAGCTCTGTGGGTGTGACTAGATGGAGGCGGGAGGCAGAAGAGGGAGCGAGGAGATGTGACCACAGAAGCAGAGCTCAGAGTGTGCAGTGCTGTCTTCAAGAGGGAGGAAGGGGCCACGAGCCGTGGGACATGGGAAGGACAGGACTCTGTTCTCCCTGGAGCCTCACGAGGGCGCGCTGGCCCACTGACCATAGCCTGGTCAGGCCCCTGCTGGCCTGCTCACCTGCACAGCTGGGGGGTAGGAAGTGGTGTTGGGAAAGCCTCCATGATTGTGGTGGTTTGTCACGTCAGCTGTAGGGTCCTCATGTGTCCTGGGTTCTCTGAGGCAGGCTGGAGGAGCCCCTGTGAGTTTCATGGGAACCCCTGAATCGCCAGTGGCCTCCTGGACTTTCCTTCACCTGTCAGGTTAAGAATCCTTGTTTTACAACAAGCCCTGTGGAGGCTGGCCCAGTGCTGCCCAGGCAATCACCGTAGCCAACAATTTTTGCCAGTCTCAAGGCGGGTTTTTTATTTGTTTTATTTTTTTTTTATTATTAATTTTAATGAAAACTTAGAGAGATTTTGGATTTCCATTCATTCATTGTTGCACTTTTCTCCCTGCCCACCCCTCCCCACCAAGTTCCTTCTTCTCTTTGAAAAGTCAAAGAAAAATTCTTTCATTGTTATACAATCCCTCCCCCCAAGTCCACTCCACTATGCAGCCTTTGCTCTGGACTCCTGTCATGACAATAATACCTAATCACTTATCCCTTTTAAACAGTTCTCTCCCTCATCTGTTTCAGTGCAGTGTACATCATTTATCCCATCTTTTTGAAAAGTTACGTTCTCCAGCTGTGTGGGCAGTGGGCCTGCCATCAGATCTTGCCACTCGCCCGGCCCTTATCACTGTTAGCTCTCACTGACCTAGCTTCCCAGGGCCTTGTGGTGACCTTGCACAAGGAACAAAGCATTTCACAGCCCTGCGGCAGCCCCACAACGGCTGGAGACCGGCCATCCGGATCCTCTGTGTGTTTTCATTGGCTGATCTTCAGCAGGCCAGCAGGTCTTTGTAGGACGTGCATCTTAGCTAACACCTGTCTGGCATCCCCTCTCAGCCACGCCATCGACCGATCAAGAGAGCAGGAATGCCGTGTGGACTCACTCCCCAAGCAATGAACCACACTAGAACGAAGGAACCCAAAGCAAAGCTCAAAAGGCAGGAGAAGCAGGATAGGACACGTGGCTATATGAGGAGCCCCGGGAGGAAGGAGGGAGGGAGGAAGGAGGAAGAGCGGCCAGTGTTGATACATGGAGAGGATTGCTGTCAAGGTCATCAAACTAAACGATGAGCAGATTGTTGAACGTAAAAACGCTTGTGCTCTGTAAACTTTCACCCTAACAACAATTAACACCACTTTCACCCTAACAACAATTAACACCGAAGACAAACCAACCCTGTGCAGCATCGTAGCAACCTTTGAGCCTCCACAGCTGGCCGAGGAGTGGGGTTGTAGATGAGGAACATTGGCTGGGGATTGAACCCAGTTCTTTGAAGACAAGGCTCCTACCACTGAGCCACGACAGCCCTGGGGTCAATGTTAAGTGTTATTGAGTTGATTCTAATTCATAGTGACCCAAGTACAACACTATGTAACATTGCCCAGCCCTGCGCCAGCCTTGGGATCGCTGTTCAGTGCAGTGTTACCGCTGCTGTGTCAACCCATCTCGTCACTCATCTTTTTTTTATTAAATTTAATGAAAGTTTAAAGACTTAGGTTTCCGGTCATTCATTGTTACACTTTTCTCCCTGCCCAACCTCTCCCCCTAATTCACCCTTCTACTTGAAAAAGAAAAACTCTTTCATCGTTATGCATTCCCTCCCCCCAAGTCCACTCCACTATGCAGCCTTCACTCTGGACTTCTGTAATGACAAGAATGCCCATTCATGTGCCCCTTTTAAACAGTTCTCTCCCTCATCTGTTTCAATGCAGTATACATCATTCCTCCCCTCCTTTTCTGTCTTCCCTCAACGCTGATGTCAGTCCCATCTTCTTTGCCAAGCATAGTGTCCTTCTCCATGGTGTCCCTCCTGTTAACATGTCCAAAGCACATCAATAGAAGAAATACTGCCATCTTTGCTGCTTCTAAGTTGTGGTCTAGCCGCACCTCTCCCAAGATAGACTTATTTGTTCCCAGCTTTGGAAAGCACTAACAGGGCAGCTTAGAACTTATCCCCCACTCCGTCTTGGAAAGCTGTATTCTGAATATTAGTGTGCAGGGATAATTTTTTTCCTTCCCATTTAATTCACTTGTCTACTTGGCATCTCCTCTTGGTGCTTAATTAGCGTTTCAGACCTCGAACCCTTATTTTCTTTCTGTTGCATCATAATTCATATTGAAGGCTGCAGTCTTTGATCTTTATCTGTAAGAGCTCAACTCCTCTTCACTTCCAGCGAGCAAGACTGTGTCTGTCATCTGCGCATCGCAGACTGTTAATGAGTCTTCCTCCAGTCCTGATGCTACGTGTTTCATCTTTTCAGCTTCTGGGACTATTTTCTCAGCACTCAGACTGATTAGATGTGGAGAGAGGGTACAGCCCTCATACACACCCTTCCTGATTTTAAACCGTGAAGCGTCCACTTGTTTCTTTTGGACAGCTGTTGCTGCTTTCACAAGAGCAAAGTGTTTTGGGATTTCCATTCTTCTTAGCATAAACTGTAACTTGTTATGATCCACACAGTTGAATGCCTTTGCATGATCAGCTTTAAAAAGTAAACATCTTACTTGTGTTCTCTGCTTTCAGCAAAGGTTTATCTGACGCCAGCATGATAGCCGTTGTTTCTCAGCCTCTTCTGAATCGAGCCTGATTTCCTGCAGTTCCCTGTTTATGTAACACTGCAATTGTTTTTTTTTTAATTATCTTCAGCGAAATTTCACTTGTGTGTGAGGACAGCCTGGAACTGGCCAGTGCTTGGTTCTGCTGTCCGTGGGCTGCTGGAGGATGGCCTGGGATTGGCCGGTGCTGGGTCCCGCCGTCCGTGGGCTGCTGGAGGATGGTCTGGGACCGGCCGGTGCTGGGTTCTGCTGTCTCTGGGCTGCTAAGCATCGGAGCCGACTCTGTGGCATGCTCTTGTTCAATAACGTCCACATTCTGTTGAATCTCCTGCCTCTGGAAGGGGCTCCCATCCAGTCGGCTGGCTTCATAGCCATTTCCCAAATTTCTAGGTTAACAAGTGGGCACTTCATCCATCGTTTGTCAGCTTATTGTTCTGTGGTGGCTTGTGTGTTATGATGTTCAAGGTTTCAGCGGCATTTCCAGACTAAGACAGAGCAGAAAAAGAGGGGACCCACTGCTCTAGAAAAGAAAAAAGGGGAGGGCTCAGTCCATCCAGTCTGTTTCCTTCTGTGTCCAGCAGCTCTGTGTCCTGAACCATGGCCTGACCAGACATTCTGATGAAGGACGGGTTTCCCTGGATGACCTAAGTGACGATCCACCAGGGTCAGTCCACACAGGAAGGGGCCAGGATGCTGTGCTGGTCCCGTGGGAGCTAAGGACCGGGAAGGACTGCAGAGGGAGGGAGAGAGGGGGACTCTAGGCTGGCTGAAGTCTTCAGAGAGAGCGTGGGGACGGGCCTCTGAGGATGCACACAAGTGCGCTTTAGGGGATGTTGGACCTGCTGGTCAGTCTGCCTTGGAATTTTGAGTTAGGGTGTGCTGGAAGGGGCATCAGCTAGAACGAGGATCGTGGCCTGAGAACTCCTGTGTGGGCTTAGACACTTCTCACTGTCCTGGCTCGTCCACAACTATCCCTTCTCCCCACCCCCAATATAGTATGGCTGGTGTCCATGGAGCCTGCAGGAAGTGACAAGGCTAGAGGAGCTGTGTGCTCCTGGCTTGATGGACCCTCTCTTCCAGACTCACCACACTGCTTTCAGCATCTATCTCTCTTTTCCCTCTCTCTTTGAAGATGACATGTGGGTTGGGGATTGGGGGCACCTTTTCTCATTGGGTATCCCATATGAGTGTCGTACATAGCAATAGAAGTGGGCACTTCCAGGGAACAAATGTTCGTGCGAATAACACAGTCGCTTGAAGCTGGATGCAATGGACAATGAAGCATTTGGTAACTAACAGAAAGGTTGGAGGTTTGGCCCTGTCCTGAGGCACCTTGGAAGAGTGGCCTGGCTTTCTGCTTCTAAAAGCTCACCCCCCTGAAAATCCTGTGGACATTCTTCAGCACGTGGGCTGACAAGAACCATCTGCTTGATAATTGTCTCTTTGACCGGGCAGTTAGAGCCCTGACTTGTTAATGACCTCTTGCAAACATGGGCTCAGGTGGAGCAGGAGATGGAAGGATGGCCTGTGAGCTCCTGGGGTGTACGGCCAGTGCTGGGTCCCGCTATCCGTGGGTTGCTGGAGGACAGCCTGGGACCGGCCGGTGCTGGATTCTGCTGTCTGTGGGCTGCCAAGTGTCGGAGCCGACTCCGTGGCATCTGCCAACAGCACGAGTACCACCCGCCTGCTCCTCAGTGTCACTAGGACAAAATCTGGTCAGAGAGGGGGCGGAATGAGCTATACAACAGCCCCTGTTAGACACCTGTTGTCGTTCTGTCATACATCTTCACTCTGCCTGAAGGTTAGGATTGAGCCCTCTCATCTCCTTGGCTCAGGTCTGCTTTCTCTGAAATCTGATGGAAGGTCAAGTATGAGTGAGTTCTGACATGATGGCGATGAGTGTGAGTTTTAAATCATTTTAGGAGTAGACTGCTTATGGGTGGATTTGAACTACTGACCTTTCAGTTAGCAGCCTGATGCATTATGTGCCACACCCCCAGGGCTCCTTGTGCATGGGCATTTCCTAGCTAGGTCGATGCAGCTGGACTGGCCCTGGGACTCGGGCTGGGATTGCATCTGGTCTCCTGGTGCCAGCCGCAGCCTCCTCCTCGCTCAGAGCCTGGGTCCCCCTGGGCTAGCAGGTCCCTGGGGGTGGGGCAGTCCCACTGGGAGAGGAGTCTCCAAGGACCGTGCTCATGAGAGGTTTAGCGATGCCTCCCTCCTGCCTGAGAGCATATGGTGCAGAAGTGAGTGTGGCGGTGTGACAGCAGGCAGTGTGACAGCAAGCGTGGCCCTGGGCTCTGTTCCCAGCTTGCAGCCAGCCCCCCCCCACGCCTCTGGCTACCCTGGGACTGGGCCCCCTGCAGGCCCCCCCCCACCCTGCGGCTGTCAGAGTGCCTGTGGAGAGGAGCAAACTTTTCGTGGGAAGGCTGCCTTGCTGCTGCGCTGTGATTTGCTGAGTGCAGAGCCTCCACACATGTTATTTGTGGGCCGGGCCATTGTCTTCTGCTTCCCTTCCTCGAGTGGGTGGGAGCCAGATTGGTGAGCTGCGGGTGAATGAACTCGGAACGCTCACGGCTGTGCTGTGCTGCTTCCCTTCCAGCGCCCGAGGAGAAGGATGCCATCAGAGGCCAGTATGGGAAGCTCACCGACGCCTACGGCTGCCTCGGCCAGCTGCGGCTCAAGTCTGGTAAGTGCCCTCGGCTTCCACGCACGGCTGGCGCCTTGAGCAGTGTCCTGGAAGCCTTCAGGCTCTGGGCATTCGGTATCAGCCTTGTCATCTCTTAAAGTGGTGCTGGGGCCAGACTCACCTGTCTGTGCAGGTGGAGGTGGGCATCCCCTTGCATCTGCCCCCGAGGGCCGGGGTTCTTCCCCCATCTGGTCTAAAATGGCCCTGGGGGTGGCTTGTGTGTACCAAGGACCCATGGCGTGGAGGGCGTGCCACCCAGGGTCAGGAAGACAAGGGCCAGAGAGGTGGCCGAGGGCCTGGAGCCCTGGCTTGCTGCCTGTTTATTTTTTTTGGTCCATCATCTCAGGTTCATTACTCTTCAATCTTTCACATCATTTTCCCCACTTGCTTCTTAAAAAGCAAATTGTGGTAAAAATATATGTATAGCAAACATCTGCTAGTTGAACCCTTTTTGCATATGCGTAATCCAGTGACTGATGGTGTGCACCATGCCTTGCCACTGTCCTTTCCGAACCCTCCTACCCTGTGAAGGGCAGTCAGGGCCCCCAGATCCCATTCCCTGGCATGTTGGGGGGCAGGAGTTATGCTAGTTGTGGGTTGTGTGTGTGTGTGTGTGTGTGAACCTGCCCTTTTGATCTGAGAGGCAAACATGGGGCCCTCAGTGTGAGGAAGACAGTGGGGAGGGGGCATTCAGAGAGCAGGAAGGAGCTGGATCTGATGGGGGAGAGACTGATGGGAGGAATGGGCATCCCTGCCTGGCAGAAGAGCTGAGGGGTGAGAAAGTGCCCAGCTATGCTGGAGGGCATTGCCCCCAGCTTTCATGGATCCCACAGTCACCCCAGATCCCTTCTGATTCTACATCCATCGTTCTTTCTCTGACCCTCAGAGCCAGGCACCCAGGATGTGCCCACCTAAGCTCTATACCCCCCACCCAATGTCATCTGGAATCAAGGAGGGTGAAGTAGTACTTCATTGATGTCTGCGACCAAGGTCAGAGTGTGGGGACATTTCTTGGTCCCAGGGGTGGAAATGGCTGAGGGTCACCTGGATGCAGCCCTGAGTGACATCTTTCCATCCATCCAGCTGTTCCCATAGCTGACATATAGCGGTCACCTGCCCACTGCTTTTTTAGGTCTTCCTTTTCAGAGGTGAGTTTTTATGAGTGATGAGTATTAAAGTGGTCATTCCTGAACAGTTCCAAAGACAGAACAAACGAACCCAAAAATCTAGCCATGATACCTGCCTGCCCGCCTGGCAAAACGCATTCATGAAATGCCTGCCTGGTGCCAAGTGCTAGATGTATGCATTCACTGACGAATCCTAAAAATAAGCCAATATGCTAATACAGCTTCATCCTTATTTTCCCGTAAAGGAAACAGACTCTGAGAATTACAGGAATTTGTCTAAAATGATAACCTGAACAAAAAAGCAACCCCCAAACACAACTTAATAAGCAGTCGTGGTGGTGCAGTGGCTAAGCTCTCGGCTGTCTGTTCAAACCCACCGGTGCCTTTGTAGGAGGGAGACCAGGTATCTGTACCTACAAACATTATAGCCTAGAGACCCCTTTGGGGCAGTTCTGCTCTGTCATGGGGCCACTATGAGTTACGATCGACTCCATGGGCCATTCAGCTAGATTTGAACTCAGATCTAGCTGCCCCCCACACCCTGGCTTTTTCCATGTAAAGATGCCACCCCAAGACTTTTCAGTGCCCTTTTCCTCCAGTGACATGTCCGAGGTCATGAAAATGCCTGTGGCCCTTCCCTGCAGTCATAACAATTATTTTGCTCATCAGGGACCCTTACCTGCAGTGGTGGCCTGGTGGTAGAACCCTCACCTTCCATGCCAGCGACCCGGGTTCAGTTCCCTGCCAGTGAGCCTCACGCTCCGGCACCAGTCTGTCAGTAAGGCTTACACAGGTCACCGAATTTCCAAGTTTCAGCGGAGTTTCCAAACTAAGACCGGGAAGAAAGACTTGCATCCAGGCCAACTTGACGACAGTTAACGGCAGACACTTAGATAGCACCGTGTCTGCCAAGTGCGGGCGTTGATTTTTCTTTTTCTTTTAAATTTGTTAACACGTCTAACAACCTATGAGGCAGGTACGATTACTGTCCTGCTTAAAGATGCACAGCGCGTTATGCGTGGGGCTGCTGACTGAAAGGTCGGTGGTTCCTGTCTACCTGCTGCTCCGAGGGAGAAAGGTAAAGACCCCGGATCATACGCGGTTACAGCTTCAGAAACTCAGGGACGGCCGCTGTGAGCAGGAGCTGGCTCGACGGCTGGGGCGGCTTAAAGGCACGGGGTTTCATTCTTTCCACTTTAGCTCCGACAACCTTTGCAGTTGTTGTTGTTGTTATGTATGGTCAAGTGAGAACCAACCCATAGCTGACCTTCCAGAGCATTCTCCTGGGCAGTTAATCACACCGTAGATTTGAAGATCACTTGTCTCTCGGGCAAAGCAGCTGGTGGGTTTGAAGCGTCAGCCATGGTCTTTGCAATCACTTGCTGTGCATCAGAGAGCTGGACAGTGACTAGGGATGACAGAAGGAGAATTGATGCCTTTGAGCTGTCGTGCTGGAGAAGAGTGTTGAATATACCATGAACTGCTAGGAGAACAAACAAGTTGGTCCTGAAGAGGGTGAAGCCAGAATGCTCCTTGGAGGCAAAGATTCTGAAGCTTTGTCTGACATATTGTTGCAAGGAGGGACCAGTCTTTGGAGAGGGGCGTCATGCTCGGGAAGGTGGAGGGACAGCACAAGAGAAGAAGACTCTTGATGAAGTGGATTGATTCACTGACTGGAGTAATGGGGGTAGGTGTGTTGGAGACAGTAAGATTGGCACAGGATCGAGCAGGGTTTAGGACTGTTGTACGTAGGGTTGCTGTGAGTCGCAGGCAACTGGACAGCACATAACAACCACCACCGCCGCTATCTTTGGAGGCAGTACTGCTGCTGTCCTTGAAAGCAGCACAGAGTTTACATGTGGCAGCTCAGCTGACCCAAGACGTGGGGGTTTCTCTCTGCACCCACTTGTCACTGCCGTCCAGTCGATTCATAGCGTTGCTGTGGGACAGTGGAGAATGGCCCACAGGGCCTCCCGGCCTGAGCCTTGAGTGGTGGCAGCAGACTCCCACGTCTGCTTCCCTCCGAGAGGCCGGTGGGTCTGAATGGCTCACTTTTTGCAGCTGAACAATTTAAACAATGCACCACCAGAGTGGCTCTTCCCCACCCCTGTGAAATCAGGCTGTCTTGAGGTTATTTGAAAGTTGTTTGTTGTTTTTTTTTTTAAAAAAGAAAGTTACTTTAATGAAATTTTGAAAAAAAAAATATTCTGTTCAGCTGCTCAGAACACATTTAGCACATAGGTAATGAAAACCTACATGATTCTTATCTGACCATAGAATGAAGTAGTAAAGTAGAAAGAAAGCACTGGTAAGAACACACTAAATCAATACTTTCAAATAAAAGACATAACTGTTGAGAGGTTCCTGAAAACAGCCAGAGTGCAGACAAAAATCAATAGAATGGGTATTTGAAAGTTTTTAATTGGTGGTGTTTTCCCTTGTGTGTGACTCAGTGATGCATTTTGCAGAGTCAAGGGGAGTCTTGGAGTCCTTGAGCACAGCTACCAACCTAGTGACGCAGAGTTCTCGAGGAAGAAAGGGGGTGCTAGGGATTGAACAGTGTGCCTCAGAGTGTATGTTGTAAACCCCATCACCCCCATACTTGTGTTGTAAATCCCATTTGGAAAGGTTTTCTCTGTTACACTGACGGGGCAATATTTGTGTAGGGGGTGTTTGAAGTCTGTCTCCTTTGAGTTACGGCAAAACAGATCAAGGAGGAAGCAAGCAGAGATTGAGGAAAGTGGAGAAAGAAAGAGAGGGTGGGCAAGGGGGAGAGCTGTGCCCTCTGCCTTGGTGCCCTGAACTTGGACTTAGTGCCTTCTACATTATAAGAAAACCTGTTTGTTAGGTTTCCCATTGGATAACGAAGACACAGTTTTAAACCAACGTGGTCTGACTCAGGATTTGAGGTCAACTCTGGTGGTCTGCCTTTCCAAAAGTCAAGCACGCTGAATCCTGGGGAGTCTGGGAGGGGCACCCACTTCCTTGGGGGATGGAAAGGGAGGAGGGGACGATCTCCTTGGGCTTTGAGCTGACGTCATTTGTAACCAGGAGAGGTGCTGACCCCAAAAGAGCTCCAGACCGCTAGCCCCAGAGCCCAGGATGACCCAGAGGCGTCACAGGATTGTGACCTCTGGGTGACGACCAGCTCCTGGGGCGGCCCTCGGCAATGCCCACTGACCTTCCTTCAGCCCATTGACCTTTGAGTCTTCAGATACTCTAGATCTCATTGAGGAGCGTTGAGCTCTAACTTGGTTTTCTCCCTATTGCTGTAAGCCCCTAACCCAGAACTCTGATTTGAGCTCTTTCTTAAACTTTTTCCTAACCTGTGGAGGGGAGGGTTTCTAGTGGCGTGACAGGTAAAGCACTTGATCACTAACCAGAAGACCAGCCGTTTGAACCCACCAGCTGCTCAGTAAAGACTGTCGCCTTGGAAACCCTGTGAGGCAGTTCTAATATGTCCTGTAGGGTCAACTGTGAGTCAGAATTAGGTTGAGTGCAATGGGGTTTGGTTTTGTTTTTGAGGGTGTTGAGGTCAAGGGTCCCGAATATAATCCAACTTTTGGTCACTGCCAAGGTGATCAGCCTAAGTTGGGGTGGGTGAGCCTCTGGAGTGTTTTTAGGTTGAGGGTCTCCGTACAAAGAAGAGTCTTGCTGTCCCTCTGACCCTGATCTTAGGACCAGTTGCTGAATCTCAATCGGCCCAAGTGGATTCTTGGATCCCTAATCAACGCCCCTGGTTGCAGCAGACAGGACAAGATGTGTTAGGCCGACCTGCTTCAGAAGTCCTCTTTCCATCGTGAGAGGCGGGAGCAGCTTGATGGCACCACGTCTGGTTCAAGTTTAGCTACTTTGAGGACTAAGGTGTGCCTGGCCCAGGCCATGGTATTTTCAGTGGCTTCTTAGGTGTCTGAAAGTTGGACCATGAATAGGGAAGATGAAAGGAGAATGAATGCCGGGATCAGGACGAGCGGAGGCTGGCCGTGGAGGGCAGCGTGTCAGGGGCCACTCGTCAGGGGCCGTGCGCGCAGCCAGCCACTCTGTGGGCATCCAAAGTCTTCCCCGCGTGGGGGGCCACTCCGGTTATTCTGCTGTGATCCATCACGTTCTCCTAAGGATACATCCTGACTTGTCTCCACACTTTGCATACTGACGAATGCAACATCTTGATGAACTTGCTGAAGAAAAGCCACCAACATCACAGCGTCCTGACATTGTTTCGTCACTGTAATGACCTTGATCGTCAGATGAGGAAATGCCTAGAGAATAAATATGTGGAGAAAAGGACCAAGAGCAGGGAGGACGGTGATGCGATGAGGAGACTCCGGAGTCCTCCAGATGAGTCGGGAAGATGAATTCTGTTTCCATTGGATGGCCCTGGCTGAGAGAAGATGCAAAGACTCTTGATGGATGGTTGAAAGAATCCGTCTTCCTTGGTCTTCATGATCCTCTGACTGCCGAAGTCTCATCCACTTCTGTCCTAGAAGCAATGGAGGACTACAGAATTCTGAGCATATCAGTGGGGCCTTTAGCAGTAGTCGTCTCTCCTTCCAAGACACCTGACCAAGGCAGACTCGCTTCCCTTTGTCCAGAACCAACTGGCATCAAATAGCTTGCTTCCCTCAATAAAAGAACTCATTTTAATTGTAAAAAAAAAAAAAAAGAAGAAGAAGAATGAATGCCTTTGAATTGTGGTGGTGGTGAAGAGTGTTGACTATCCCATGGACTTCCAGAAGCAGCTAATCTGTCTTGGAAGACCTGCTCCTTAGACAAGCATAGCAAGGCTTCATCTCACGTTCTGTGGGCATGTTGGAGGGAGGGACATGAGCCTGGGGAGGACAGCATGCTTGGGAGCGGTCGGTTGACCTGCAGGAAGACCCTCAAGGGAGGGATTGATACACTGGCTGTCACACTGGTCTCAGACCTGGCAATGACTGTGAGGACCAGCCAGTATTTCCTCCTGTTGTCCGTGAGATCACTGAATCAAACCGACTGGACAGCAGACAGCCTAGAGTGAGGAGCTGTGCTGCCTACCTGAAGGCACGAGGTTCAGATCCACCTCTGTACTCAAACCACAGATAAGTGATCCAGCCCCCTTGGTGGGGTTATTAGACCCACATCTGTAAAATCCCACTCAGCCATGAGGTGAAAAGTCGGAGTCAGGGACCAGAAAGACAGAGTATAATCTGCCATAGCACATTGTCTTGTCGAGTTCTTAAAAGATTTGCTGGAGAGAGAGAGCTGGTGAATATGGTAACCTAGAGCTGCACTGCAATTCAAAGGTGCGAGGTTCAAATCCACCAGCTGCTCCCAAGGAGAAAGATGGGCAGTTTCTTCTCATGTGATTTACTGCCTTTGAAAACCTGCTGGAGGGTCAGCTATGAGTCGGTGCCGACTTGACAGCATATAAAAACAGAAGCGTATAGGGAGCGCTGGTGGCCTAGTGGTAAGAAGCTGTGTTGTAATTCCAAAGACAGGTGCTTCAAACACACCAGCTGCTTCATGACAGAAAGATGAGCATTCTCCTCCTCTGAAAACCCACTGGAAGGTCAGCTGTGCGTTGGTTCCAACGTGATGACCAGCAACAGAAGCATATGGGACACTGGTGATCTAGTGCATAAGGCAGTTCGAAGCCCCCGGCTTCTCCGAAGGAGATAGCTGGGCAGTCTCGTCCCCGTCACTGACGGCCTCTGAAAACTCCCTGGAAAGTCAACTCTGAGTCTGTTTCAGCTCGACAGCATTTAACAACAGCAGAAGCGTCGAGAGAGCGCATGGTGGACTCTGCTGGCCGCGAAGTCCACAGCTCCAAGCCATGGGCCGTTCCTTGTGAGGAGGATACAGCCGTCTGCTTCTGCTCCCGGCTTCAGTCTCCAGGCTGTCCGTCCTTACAGGAGGCGACTGCGTCATCTCTCTCCCGTTCAAGCTGGCCTTCCCGCTTGTGGCTCAGTGAAGGATGCAGTGTGGGGTTCAGTAAAGATTCAGAACTTGATCTGAAGTCGGTTGAGTGGGAGCTCGCTGGCCTTCTGGCTTTCGGAGCCTGTAAAGCACACCGGAGACGGGCCATCGGGAACCAGAGGGAGCCTACTTGCTCAGACAGACATGGAGTCCCTGTGAGTTGGAATCAGCCTGATGGCGGCAGCTGCTGTTTTTACACTCGGCAAGGACCTACCCCTGGGGGCTCTGGCTTTGGTGGCCTAGTGGTAAGAAGCTGTGCTGCAATCCCAAAGGCTTGTGGTTTGAATCCACCAGCTGCTCCACAGGAGAAGGATGGGCAGTCTCCTCCCGTGTGATTTCCTGCCTTTGTCACCCACTTGGAGGGTCAGCTATGGATCAGTTCCAACTCCACAGCACACAACAACAACAACAACAAGGACACCCCACCTCAGGATGGCTTCGTGTTAGCTGAGAGCATCGTCCCGGATGCTATTTCCGGCCATGCTGACAGATGGGAGGGGTTGGGACCTCAACACATCTTGTTGGGGGGGACATAATGTGAGTTCCAGTTATACACCCCACCACACTCGACCTGTCCCACTAGGAGATCAGCATTAATTTCAAGAACCTGGGTTCATCCTCTACTGACCTCTGACCCTTCCAGGCCCAGCTTCCTGCCTCTCGGTCAGAAAGTCCATCCTGCTGTGAAAAAAGACAGAAGCCAGTCTCTGTCCTCAAACCGATCATAGGACGGGGACTTTCCACCCTCCCCCAAAGGACAGCTGACCCTCACACACCTCCCTTTATCACCAGAAGACTGGCCTCGACACAGTGACAGGTCATTGCCCACCTGAGCAGCTGGACCTCGGCTTGACCCAGGCCCCTTACCTCAAGCCCTCGTCCCACTGAGAGGTCACTAGGCTGTTGAACAGGTTCTGGCAGGACACGTGCTGACATGTTGTCACTGAGTCAGCTGTGACTCACTGTGGTCCCACTTGTGGTCCCACTTATGGCCCCGTAGAGCTGCCCTGTGAGGGATTCTGTGATCTTTCTAGAAACAGACCACCAGGCCTTCCACAGCACCACTGCTTGAGTTTGAACTGCCAACCTTTCAGTGAACACCTCACTGTTGATGTTCCCACCGTCCTTGGACCAGTGGTGACGCATGGCAACCCTGTAGGACAGAACAGACCTGGTCCCTAGATCTCCAAGGCTACGAGTCTTCAAAGAAGCAGACGGACTCGTCTTCCTCCCGGGAGCAGGTGGTGGGCTCAAACCACTGACCTTCAGATCAGCAGCAGGGGCTAGGAACTGGGTAGAGCAGAGAGCATGTTCTAGTGGTAAATGTCTCCCAGGGGTCCAGTGACACAGGCGAGTAGTTTTCCAAATCTGTCGTCATTTAATCAGTTCTGACTTGTGGCGACCTTGCAGGCTGGCTGGGTTTCCAGGGTTGTGAATCTTTACATAAACAAGCTGCCGTCTCTTTCTCCCACAGAGACGTTGGAGGGTTCGAACTGCCACCCTTAATGTTAGCAGCCAGCTGCTTTAACCCCCATACCACCAGCCGTCTATGGTAGTTGTGTGGAGACTAATTTCCAGATTCTCAGTTCTTTCACAAGGAGTTCTGGTGGCTGCATTGTACTGTAACCGAAGGCTGGTAGTTTGAATCCACCAGCCGCTCCGAGGGAGAAAGTTGGACAGTCTCCTCCCGGGGAGATTCACAGCCTTGGCAGCCAGCCCGAGGGTCACTGTGGCTCAGCATGGACCACGGCGGGGATCTGGTTTAAGAGTGTGCCCGTGAGGGAGGGGCAGGCTCTCTGTTCTCACTCTTTCATCGGTAAGCCTCCCACACCTTCTCCTTTCCGGAATGTTCTCATGGTGCTTGGCTCCAGGCAGTCAGTGTCTTGAGGATGCCAATCACAGAGACAATTCAAAACGAAGCTGAGGAAGTGAGTCAGTGACCAGGTGACACATTCCCAAGTCAGGGGAAACCCAGGCCTTCACAGTCCTTCATGCCAGTGCCCTCCGGTGGCCGTGGGAATGGGAATTTTGTGGGTGACCTTGTATTGTATATTTTTTTTAAGCACCAAATTTTCTGGAGTATAAAGAGCTGAGTGACACTTCTTGAAAGCTTCTTTTATTCCATCTGTTTATGAACAGGTGTGTCTGGGTCAGTGAGACTGGCTCAGGATAGGGCCGACGTCAGAGCTATTGTACATGGTGTGGCCATGAATTGTGGGTGACTCAATGGCACATGACAACAGTGTGTACCTTAGTTTTCCTATGAGAATTCAGGAAATAAAGAGACACATTGCACTGGGAAAATCTGCAGTTAGGGACTTTTCCAAATTATTGAGGAGGAGTAATGTCAGTTAGAGGATTAAGGTCTTTCTGATCACTGGCTATACATCTGAGACCTAGACAGTGAATAAGGATGACAGAAAAAGAATTGATGCCTTTGAGCGGTGGTGTTGGAGAAGAGCACTGAGCACCCCATGGACGGCCAAGAGAACAAATAGATATGTCTTGGAGAGGGTGCAGCCAGAGTGCTCTTTGGAGGCAAGAATGATGAGGCTTCATGTCATGTACTTTGGACAGATTGCTAGGAGGGGCTTCTGCTTGGAGAAGGACATGATGTGAAAAGAGTGGAGGGTTGGCGAAGGAGAGGAAGACCCTCAACCAGGTGGATTGACACGGTGACTGCTGCAACGGGCTCTTGTGTGTGTGTGAGAATTATAAGGATGGCACAGGACAAGATTGGTTTCAGATTTTTGTTCATAGGCTCCTTATGAGTCATGCTCAACTCAAAAGCACCTAACAACCACCACCACCACCACCTTAGTTATCTAGGGCGGCTGTAACAGAAATGCCCCAAGTTTGGGACTTTAACAGACAGAAAATGACTCTCTTACACAAAGAGGCTCAAAGTCCCAGTCTAGAGTTCCATCTCTGGAGGGACACTTACTGCCTCTGTGGGTTCCAGGAGAAGGTTCTTCAGCCTCAGCTCCGTGGCGATTTTCATGTGGCATGACCGCTGCCTTCCCACATCTCTGCTTGCCCACTGGTTTGTTTCATGTTTAAGCTCTGGTGATGGGAAAGTCTGCTGTTAGGGACCTCTCCAAAGTACTGAAGAGCAACGATGTCACTCTAGAGACTAAGGTTCTCATGGTCTTTGCAATGACTTGCTGTGGTCAGAGAGCTGGACAGTGACTAGGGAGGATAGAAGGATAATTGATGCCTTTGAGCTGTGGTGTTGGAGAAGAGTACTGAATATACCATGGACTGCTAAGAAAATGAACAGGTTCTACCTAGAGAGTGTTAAACCAGGCTGCTCCTTGGAGGCAAGGACTCTGAAGCTTCGTCTAACATACTTTGGACATGTTGAAAGGAGGGACCAGTCCTTGGAGAGGGACGTCATGCTTGGGAGGGTGGAGGGACAGCACAGGAGGGGAAGATGCTTGGGAGGGTGGAGGGGACAGTGCAGGAGGGGAAGACCCGCTATGAGATGGATCAATTCTGTGACTGAGGTAATTGGGATGGGTGTGTCAGAGACAGTGCGATTGGCACAGGGCAGAGTAGAGTTTAGGGCTGCTGCACATAGGGTTGCTATGAGTCACAGGCAACTCGGCAGCATATAACAACAACATCAACATATCTCAAACACAGTTGACTCAGACACTGTCTCATTGATATAATAAAGACAGCCCAATCCCAAGTGGACTCTTAACAGTAGGTACAAAAGAAACAGTAATAAAGCCATTGCCATTAAGTCGGTTCTGGTTCAGTAACTAGGACAGAGCAGAACAGAACTGTCACGTAGTTCCCAAAGCCATTGATCATGGATGCTGACTGGCCTGTCTTTCACAGTCAGAGAGGCTTGATGGGTCCAGACTTCCAGCCTTTCTGTAAACCAAAACTTCTGGCTTCACCACCACACCTTCTATATATAAAAGGCCAAACCCACTGTTGCTGAGTTACTTCTGACTCATAAGGACCATGTAGAAGAACAAAGCAGAACTGCCTCAGAGGATTTGCAAAACTGTAATCTTCCTGGAAGCAGATGGCCTCATCTTTGTCCCACAAATGGGTTGGTAGGTTTGAACTACGTACCTCAGTTTGCAGCCAAGCATTCTCCTCTCTGTCCTGCCAGGGCCCATGACAAAGAAGCATTGTTGCTGTTAGGGGCCCTTAACTTGATTATGACTTCCAGTGACCCTGTGAACAGCAGATGAGAACCTTGTCCTGCCCCTCCCCCTGGTCTCCAAGCTCAAGCCCCTCTCATTGAGGGTCTTCCTCTCTTTCGCTGACCCTCCACCCTTCCCTAGGACTGCCCCCCCCCCCCCCTGATGACATACCCAAAATACGTGAGACGAAGGACTAGGATTACCCCACTTTTGGGGGAACACATGTCAGTCCCTAAAATTGAGAGAAAGGTGTCTTAGTGTTTATACTGATGATCCTGTCACCTCCACGGACAGCAAAGGACTTAGTGCCTGTGAAAAGAAAAAACTTGGAGTGGAACCTTGTTCCATTTCCTCTGTAAATGATGCTGATTTGTGGGAGCTGGAGCTCCCGTCCACCTCACTGGAAGACCACAGAGCCTCACTTTAGTAGTCGATTAAACAAATTATTTATTCACTTACTTACAGAAATGATTTGTTTATATGGTATTGTTTACACTGTTTGACCCACTGTGTCCTGACAATGGATACAAGAATAACTCAAACCAGAAGAAACTCTTTTCTCCCCTTTTTTAAAATTAATTTTAATGAGAGTTTACAGAGACTGAGGGTTTCAAGTTATTCATTGCAGCACTTTTCTCCCTGCCCACTCCCTCCCCACCCCGCAATTCACTCTTCTCCTTGAAAAGAAAAAGAAAAACTCTTTCATTATTATGCAATCCCTTCTCCCAAGTCCACTCCACTGTGCAGCCTTTACTCTGGATTCCTGTTGTGACAATTGTGTACCAATGAAGGAGTTTTTCTTTTGCTTTTCAAGGAGAGGAGCAAATGGGGTGGGGGTGGCGGTGGGCGGGGAGAAAAGTGCAACAATTAATGAATGGAATTCCAAAATCTCTGTAGATGTTCACTGAAATGAAAAATAAATAAATTTTAAAAAATACCCAATTATATGTTCCTTGTAAACTGTTCTCTCCCTCATCTGTTTCAATGCAGTATACATCATTCCCCCACCTCCTTCTCTGTCTTTTCTCAACCTTAATGTCAGTCCCATTTTACAACAGGGGCCCTATGCAGTATTTGTCCTTTTGTGACTGGGATATTTCACTCAGCATAATGTCATTCAGGGTTTTCATTTTGCATAATATTTCATGAGTTCCTTGTTTTTCAATGCTGCATAGTATTCCGTTGTGTGAATATACCAGAGCTTCTCAATCCATTCGTGTGTTGATGGGCATTTCGGTTGTTTCTAGCTCTTTACTATTGTGAACAAAGCCACAATAAACATGGGTGTGCATGTATCAGCTTGGGTGGCAGTTATGTTTTCTTTAGGGTAAATTCCCAGTAGTGGGATGGCTGGATCAAATGGTATTTCTATTTGTAACTTTTTGAGAAAGCACCATACCGCCGTCCATAATGGTTCCAACTAGAAGAAACTCTTTTTAAATACAAACTATTGGATCAAACTGCTATACCAAGTGCTAGGGTGATTGGTACCAGAAAGGGAAGTACACCCTGCACCCTGCCTGAATGAAGTCCTGGGGGAAGCGGACTACAGAGCAAGCAAACCTTCCAACCATTCAGAGATGAACTTGCTGAATTCCTTGCAATTAGTTCATATCAACACTCCTTAGCTTCCACTAGATGTTTAAGTGCAATTAGTGACCGAGTGGTAAGGAGCTGCACTGTTAACTCGGGCATTTGGCTCAAATCCACCAGCTGCTCTGCAGGAGGAAGACGGGCAGTCTCCTCCTGTGTGATTTGCT